>NW_023995219.1:0-57500 GCF_015586225.1 Lucilia sericata | reverse complement strand
AGATAGATAGATAGATAGATAGATAGATAGATAGATAGATAGATAGATAGATAGATAGATATATGAGAGGAAAGATACAATAGGGTAGGATAGATGGAATAGATAGGATAGTGGATAGAATATTGTTTGGTTAATAATCGCGATTTATTACAATCTCAAGATTTCTCATAAATCGAAAACTTTTTTCTCAATTTTTTTTAACAAATATAAAATAGTTTTCAGTTGTTTTTTTATTTTCGGGATAATTAAAGTGACTAGCCAATCATAATGCTGCAAAACATCTGTAGAAGAACATTCCTCTTAGCAGTACGCCAGCGGCAAACAAAACATTTTGCAACTGTTGCTACAACTCACATAGCTGACGATAAAAAACAACATAGCACTGATGAAAATGCAAATGAATTAACACGCCAACAATGGGATGAATTTACCAAAGAGTTTATGGAAAATCGCATTGAAATGACACCATTTCAAAAAGTACTTTTAGCAGCTGGTTCATCAATTGCTGCCCTAGTAGATCCAAGAAGGTAAGATCATGTTATTTTTCATATGCATGTAAGTAAGATTTTCTCCTCCTTTTAAATAGACACGATATGATTGCTTGTCTGGGTGAGACAACCGGTGAGCAAGCTTTACAAAATATTTTACAAACAATGAATTCGTGTGAGGAAGGTCAGCGCATATTACGTACTAAACCACGTATTAACACACGTACTGTCGATATCGAAAGATTACGTCAATTACCTGAGAACACTTTCGGACGTGCTTATGTTCAATTTTTAGATGATAATGTAAGAATTTAATTTTTAAGTGTTTGCTGCTTGATTACATTTTGTTTCTTATTTTATTAGCAAGTTACTCCAGATTCTCGCATGGAAGTGCGTTTTATGGATGATCCCGAATTGGCTTACATTATGACTAGATATCGTGAGTGTCATGATTTGGTTCATACCATACTCGATATGCCCACAAATATGTTGGGCGAAGTGGCTGTTAAATGGTTTGAAGCTTTAAATAACGGTTTGCCAATGTGTTATGGTGGCGCGATTTTTGGAGCCATGCGCTTAAGACCAAAGTAAGCCAAGCTTTCTCTTTTTATCTATCTATCTATCTATCTATCTATCTATCTATCTATCTATCTATCTATCTATCTATTTATCTATCTATCTATCTATCTATCTATCTATCTATCTATCTATCTATCTATCTATCTGTCTAACTAACTTTATTTTTTTAGACAACGCAAACAGTATTTAAACGAATATTTGCCTTGGGCAATTAAAAATGGTAAAAATGCGAAACCCTTAATGTCTGTTTACTGGGAGGAACGCTGGGAACAAGATATAGATGAAATCAGAAAAGAGCTACAAATTATCAAACTTAAATAAATAAAATTATAACGGTTTGTTTCATTCATAACAACTCTGTTTCTTTTCGACTGATCTTACTGCTGGGAAAAAGTTGGCAACACTATTGATGATGTCAGTTTGACATTTACAACTAGAATTCACTCTCCAAACTCTCAACAAAGTTTCTTTTTAATTTATGCCAACTCTCTTGTAGTAGTGATTTTCTGTTTTGTTTGCATTTTTAATTAAATTATTTTTTGTTTTCTTCTTTTTAATTAATTAAAAAATAAAGTTATATTAAAAAATAAAAGTGTTTATAATAAAAATAAAGTGAGAATATGTCGGATAAATTTAATGGTTTTAGTCAAGATGAAATAAATCGTGTGTCCGGCAATAAACATAAAAAACTTACAGCCGCGGAAACGAGTGAGTAGATAGATAGATAGATAGATAGATAGATAGATAGATAGATAGATAGATAGATATAGATAGATAGATAGATAGATAGATAGATAGATAGATAGATAGATAGATAGATAGATAGATAGATAGATAGATAGATAGAGATAGATAGATAGATAGATAGATAGATAGATAGATAGATAGATAGATAGATAGATAGATAGATAGATAGATAGATAGATAGATAGATAGATAGATAGATAGATAGATAGATAGAGATAGATAGATAGATAGATAGATAGATAGATAGATAGATAGATAGATAGATAGATAGATAGATAGATAATAGATAGATAGATAGATAGATAGATAGATAGATAGATAGATAGATAGATAGATAGATAGATAGATAGATAGATAGATAGAGATAGATAGATAGATAGATAGATAGATAGATAGATAGATAGATAGATAGATAGATAGATAGATAGATAGATAGGATAGATAGATAGATAGAATAGATAGATAGATAGATAGATAGATAGATAGATAGATAGATAGATAGATAGATAGATAGATAGATAGATAGATAGATAGATAGATAGATAGATAGATAGATAGATAGATAGATAGATAGATAGATAGATAGATAGATAGATAGATAGATAGATAGATAGATAGATAGATAGATAGATAGATATAGATAGATAGATAGATAGATAGATAGATAGATAGATAGATAGATAGATAGATAGATAGATAGATAGATAGATAGATAGATAGATAGATAATAGATAGAGAAGATAGATAGATAGATAGATAGATAGATAGATAGATAGATAGATAGATAGATAGATAGATAGATAGATAGATAGATAGATAGATAGATAGATAGATAGATAGATAGATAGATAGATAGATAGATAGATAGATAGATATAGATAGATAGATAGATAGATAGATAGATAGGATAGATAGATAGATAGATAGATAGATAGATAGATAGATAGATAGATAGATAGATAGATAGATAGATAGATAGATAGATAGATAGATAGATAGATAGATAGATAGATAGATAGATAGATAGATAGATAGATAGATAGATAGATAGATAGATAGATAGATAGATAGATAGATAGATAGATAGATAGATAGATAGATAGATAGATAGATAGATAGATAGATAGATAGATAGATAGATATAGATAGATAGATAGATAGATAGATAGATAGATAGATAGATAGATAGATAGATAGATATAGATAGATAGATAGATAGATATAGATAGATAGATAGATAGATAGATAGATAGATAGATAGATAGATAGATAGATAGATAGATAGATAGATAGATAGATAGATAGATAGATAGATAGATAGATAGATAGATAGATAGATAGATAGATAGATAGATAGATAGATAGATAGATAGATAGATAGATAGATAGATAGATAGATAGATAGATAGATAGATAGATAGATAGATAGATAGATAGATAGATAGATAAGATAATCAATAAGAGGAAGATACAATAGGAGATAGATGGAATAGATAGGATAGTGGGATAGAATATTGTTTGGTTAATAATCGCGATTTATTACAATCTCAAGATTTCTCATAAATCGAAAACTTTTTTCTCAATTTTTTTTTAACAAATATAAAATAGTTTTCAGTTGTTTTTTTATTTTCGGGATAATTAAAGTGACTAGCCAATCATAATGCTGCAAAACATCTGTAGAAGAACATTCCTCTTAGCAGTACGCCAGCGGCAAACAAAACATTTTGCAACTGTTGCTACAACTCACATAGCTGACGATAAAAAACAACATAGCACTGATGAAAATGCAAATGAATTAACACGCCAACAATGGGATGAATTTACCAAAGAGTTTATGGAAAATCGCATTGAAATGACACCATTTCAAAAAGTACTTTTAGCAGCTGGTTCATCAATTGCTGCCCTAGTAGATCCAAGAAGGTAAGATCATGTTATTTTTCATATGCATGTAAGTAAGATTTTCTCCTCCTTTTAAATAGACACGATATGATTGCTTGTCTGGGTGAGACAACCGGTGAGCAAGCTTTACAAAATATTTTACAAACAATGAATTCGTGTGAGGAAGGTCAGCGCATATTACGTACTAAACCACGTATTAACACACGTACTGTCGATATCGAAAGATTACGTCAATTACCTGAGAACACTTTCGGACGTGCTTATGTTAAATTTTTAGATGATAATGTAAGAATTTAATTTTTAAGTGTTTGCTGCTTGATTACATTTTGTTTCTTATTTTATTAGCAAGTTACTCCAGATTCTCGCATGGAAGTGCGTTTTATGGATGATCCCGAATTGGCTTACATTATGACTAGATATCGTGAGTGTCATGATTTGGTTCATACCATACTCGATATGCCCACAAATATGTTGGGCGAAGTGGCTGTTAAATGGTTTGAAGCTTTAAATAACGGTTTGCCAATGTGTTATGGTGGCGCGATTTTTGGAGCCATGCGCTTAAGACCAAAGTAAGCCAAGCTTTCTCTTTTTATCTATCTATCTATCTATCTATCTATCTATCTATCTATCTATTTATCTATCTGTCTAACTAACTTTATTTTTTTAGACAACGTAAACAGTATTTAAACGAATATTTGCCTTGGGCAATTAAAAATGGTAAAAATGCGAAACCCTTAATGTCTGTTTACTGGGAGGAACGCTGGGAACAAGATATAGATGAAATCAGAAAAGAGCTACAAATTATCAAACTTAAATAAATAAATTTATAACGGTTTGTTTCATTCATAACAACTCTGTTTCTTTTCGACTGATCTTACTGCTGGGAAAAAGTTGGCAACACTATTGATGATGTCGTCAGTTTGACATTTACAACCAGAATTCTCTCTCCAAACTCTCAACAAAGTTTCTTTTTAATTTATGCCAACTCTCTTGTAGTAGTGATTTTCTGTTTTGTTTGCATTTTTAATTAAATTATTTTTGTTTTCTTCTTTTTAATTAATTAAAAAATAAAGTTATATTAAAAAATAAAAGTGTTTATAATAAAAATAAAGTGAGAATATGTCGGATAAATTTAATGGTTTTAGTCAAGATGAAATAAATCGTGTGTCCGGCAATAAACATAAAAAACTTACAGCCGCGGAAACGAGTGAGTAGCAGTCAACAAGTTTTTAACAAAATGTTATATTAACTAAAAATGAGATAAAGTTGACAACAATAAGAATATACAAAATATTGTATTAAAGTATTCAGAGAACTGGATGGTTGGTGTATTTTAAATCTCTTCTGTTTTTTTGTATTTGTTTATGGTAGTGAAACCAGCTACATTTCGTGGTGGACACGGTGGCATCAGACGTATGCCTGACAAAAGCGAATATTTACGCCAGCAGAAAATGTCTCAAATAAAACAGCCACAACAAACGCAAGTAGCATCCACAAATATGAATTTGGTCAATAACAATAATAAAATGGCAGAAAAACTAAAAACTATACAATCAAATGATTCCCTAGAAGATATCAATCTCGATCGCAGTATGTCAAAATCTTTGGAAGAAGCTTTATTCTATCAACCCCAACAACAACAGCAGCAACATACAGCAGCCAATAAAGCTTATCTTGCGGGTGAGCAGCAGCAACGTTTACAAGGTCACGATGAAGCTGTTAAAAGTACAACAAATCTTATGAATACACACACATCTACACAGTCATTGAGTGAAGATTCTTCCATTTTAAAGCTAGGCAATGAAATGGATACACAAATATCATCCTCAACTTTGGACGATTCATCGATATTACCTTCAACTTCACCAGCCGATAGAAATGGAAAAGCGGCAGCTTTTGCTGCACCTAGTTCGCTAAATGTTCAGTCACCTTTTAAGGGTATTTCACTGAAAGATTTTGAATCTCATCGTAAAATGATCGAGGAACAAAATCGCCAGAAAAAGGAAATGTTGTACAAAGCTATCGAACAACAGTAAGTTGATAAGAACTTAGAAATTATAGTCGGACGTGACCGATCAAGTATGAGAACAATAGGCGTTAATTATGTAGTTCTCAGTTAAAAAATAAAAATCAGTTTTGACGCTTTTATCGCGAATTACTGATATCTATGTGTATACACAATAATTAGGGGCTTAAATTCAGTTATCATATCTAATGAATTAACATTTTTAAGTTCATATATAATATTTTCGGGAAATGATGACGGTTATTAAAGCATATACATACAAACATATTCCTCAGTTGAAATCACGATGGAAAGAAAAATTCCTACCAAGTTTTATGAGGATTGGCCTAAAATTACCCCAATTCTCCTTTTAGAAAGTTATTTTAAAGCTTATAATTATCAGCTTTGCGCTTCTTTACCAGTATCCCTGGTGGGAATCGAACCCACGAAGCATTACATACTAAAAAACGGAATATAGAAACCAAAATCTTACTTTGGTTTCTATATTCACTCACTCACTCACTCACGTACTTAATTACTTTTCAATATTTATAATTGTTTCTTAATTGAAATTATTTCAAATAACTTTTTTTCTTTAAGTTCTCAAAAAACTGCCGCTGAAGCTCGTAAAATTGAAGAAATTAAAGCCGAATTAGCCAAATTAGACAACGATCTTGCCGTTGATGTTGCGCTCTTAAGAAAACAAATCGATAATGCCTGCATACATTTTGCCACTGTTGAGTAAGTTATTGTCAAATTTAAAAACATATTTAGATTATTTTCGAGTGTAATTATATTGAGATTTAGGATAATGTGTTTACCGTTTATTCTAATTATTTATATTTTCCGTTCTATAATTTTATACAGAAAACAATACATGAAAATAGAGTCTCAATTTCTAAAAGCCAAAATCGATTTACATAATGCAGCCGAAAAAAAAGAGTTATTAACTGAACACTTATGCACTGTTATCGCCCACAATGAAGATCGTAAGGCACAGAAATTAACAGAACTAATGGAAAAAGTGGGCTTAGCCACAAATGGTGAATACGAAGCACCAACATCAACATCAAATTGAAAACTTTAATATTTATAAACAGTTCGGAAAATTGTTTTGAAAACAATTATTTTCGACTGTTTTTTTAATATTAGCGATATATTTTGCAACATAAAAATGTATCTTGATGATAATAGTTAATTTCAATTTAAAGTTTGCAATATTTTATAATAAATTTACAAATCTCTCTATATTTTTTATATATATGTATTTAGTTAATAAAATATATTGTATATGTATGTATGTAATAATATTAGTTTAGTGTAATGTATAAAAATGTCAATTAAAAATATTTTACTCTCTCTCTGCAGGTATGTTGAAAGAAAATTCGAATTTTGTATGTACTTGTTTATAATTTAACAATTTTTATATTAAATTACAAAGAATATAAAGAAATTGGGGCTTGTCAGTTGGTACGTAAAGGAGTTGTCATTCGGTACCTAACTCTAAGTATGTATTAGTAGAATTTTTGTATTAGTATTGGAGCTCCAACCACTTTCACCACACTTTCCAAACAAACATACTTGCATAAAATCGTACATAAAAATTTTAGGAAAAATAAATAACATTAAAATTTCTACATTCGCAGATTTTTTTAATTTATTTTGCTCACATCTGATCAGAAAACATTTAATAAATATATTTTTCGGACTTTAAATCTCTTTTTTTGCAAAAAAATAAGTTTATTTAAAATAATTTTTTCATTTTCAATACCATAATATACAACTTTGTTTTATCAATTTTAATTTCAACACACAAAAATTAATTGTCAAAAAAATTTAAAAAATGTTTTTTTAGTTTGTGAAAAATAAAAATATTTCGGATTGTTAAATACGATAAAATTGTGTAAAAAATTAAAAAATAGTTATGTGTTTGTGAAAAAACGTCTTTCAAGTCCTATTATCCCGGTATTTTCGCGAAAAAGTTTTGAAGTATTGTGAGAGAATTGAATTCTCACAAGTGTGTTGAATTTACACAGAACTCGTCTGTGAAGAGAAGAAAATGTTATTGTTGTAAAACAATGTCATAGTCCAACTTCTTATTATTCTTTGTTAAATTAATTCGATCGTAATTAAATGTGAGTTATCAAGTTTGTTTTATTTTTTAATTTGTTAAGGTCTCAGTAAGACCAATAATTGAATTCGAATAACAGAACATTTATAGAAAATAGAACTTTAGTATGAAAGCTAAGTTTCCCAGAAAGTTATTCTATCTTTTTCCTGTTTGACCAATATATAGTACTATCGCTGAATAGTAGAAAATAATTTTAATTATAGAACTTTTGCTTAAGAATTTGGTTTTCGTTCTCAGAATATGATTCTATTATGTCGATTGGTCGTAAAATCTTTTCAGTTTCGATTTCCGTCCACAAAAAATGTGAGATTAATACAAGATTTTAAATGTGTTACTCAGAAAATGATTTGAAATCTTGTTATTTTCACACACGTAAAGGATCATTAAATCCCTTGTTATTATTTTAAAAATAACGTTAAAAACTTTTCTTGTTTTCTTCCAAAGAATATAAAGAAATTGGGGCTTGTCAGTTGGTACGTAAAGGAGTTGTCATTCGGTACCTAACTCTAAGTATGTATTAGTAGAATTTTTGTATTAGTATTGGAGCTCCAACCACTTTCACCACACTTTCCAAACAAACATACTTGCATAAAATCGTACATAAAAATTTTAGGAAAAATAAATAACATTAAAATTTCTACATTCGCAGATTTTTTTAATTTATTTTGCTCACATCTGATCAGAAAACATTTAATAAATATATTTTTCGGACTTTAAATCTCTTTTTTTGCAAAAAAATAAGTTTATTTAAAATAATTTTTTCATTTTCAATACCATAATATACAACTTTGTTTTATCAATTTTAATTTCAACACACAAAAATTAATTGTCAAAAAAATTTAAAAAATGTTTTTTTAGTTTGTGAAAAATAAAAATATTTCGGATTGTTAAATACGATAAAATTGTGTAAAAAATTAAAAAATAGTTATGTGTTTGTGAAAAAACGTCTTTCAAGTCCTATTATCCCGGTATTTTCGCGAAAAAGTTTTGAAGTATTGTGAGAGAATTGAATTCTCACAAGTGTGTTGAATTTACACAGAACTCGTCTGTGAAGAGAAGAAAATGTTATTGTTGTAAAACAATGTCATAGTCCAACTTCTTATTATTCTTTGTTTTCTTCTTTTATTCATATGGCAACAAAAAATGACATTTACCATGGTGTCAAATTATTTTTGTATGGAGTTTGACAAACGTGCGGTTTAAGCCTGTATAAAAAATTGTAAACAATGATCAGCTGGGCTAGTGATGCCACCTTGTATTCAGTACACCCTGACATTTACTATGAAAACAAAAACAAATCTGCACAATCTGCAAAGTAACATAAAAACGGCATGGATTTGGTTTGTAAAATAAAATATTGTTTTGAAAAGTATTAACAATTGTAAAAATCGCAAAATAAATAAGGAACTAAACAAATACAAACAAGAACATGGCGGGAAGAGGTAGAGGTAAAACTGGCTCCCTGACACAAGAACAATTACAAACATTAGGATGCGTGGGCAAGGATATACCACAAGTGCAAACGGCACCACCACCAACCTATCCGCCTTTAATGTCCAAACCAGTTACATTGGAGGTAAGAGCTATAATAACAATACACTTCTCCAAAAAGTCTAAAAATGTTTTCTTTTAAGACCACAGCTGCCCAAAGTTATCAGATATTGTGGAAAGAGGATTTCCTCAATCATATGAGAGACTCACCCTATTTTCTGCAAACAGCGGAAAAAACCAAAATAAATAAATCTATTTTAAGTTATGGTCAAATAAATGCAGTAAGTTTTTTGATTGTTTCTTTTAGAGAGTTTATTTTATACAATACACCTTTCAGAACGATTCGGAATCGAATAAGATGAAAGCAAAAGCAGAATTTAATTGGTCTCTAATGCCTGCAGAATTACAAATGGCCAATAGAAAACGTCGTATAGATTTGAAAGCCAAGGAAGTGAAGAAGACTAAGGCGGCCAATATAGAGGATCGCTTAAAGCAATTGGAAGAAAAAGAACGCAACGAAAATGACAAGGAAACAGGCAATAAAGCCAACTCCGATTCTGAACAAGAAATGGAGGAGAATGAAGAGATCGTGGACGATGAAATGGATGATGAAAATGATTATGGTAATAGTTATTTCGATAATGGAGAAGCCTACAATGAAGAAGATGACAACCTGGATGATGGTCCTGTTTATTAGAATAAAGAAAATAAGTTTAATTTTGGTTGTTTGGTTTCATTTAGCTATCACTTTATTTTAAACCATTTTTAAGCCTTAATTTTAAAGGGAATTTATAGCTTAGGGCACATTAAACAAGTACATGGAAGTTACAGTACTTAATCCAAAGAGCGGGGAGGGCTGTAGTTCAATTCAATAATACCGGTAGATTTGATCTGTAAAACAAACAGAAATTATAAATAAAACGCATTTTAAACTTTCAATATAAAATTACCAAAGCAAGAGTGCCGACCAAAGCAGCTACACCAGTCAACAAAACAGCATTGTATTTGGCGTTTTGACGGCTGTGGTGTTCCTTCCAGTCACCTTGGGGAACGGGCATATCGTCCATGGTTACCTTGATGCCATGACCATGGTAAGCAGCGCGGGACATAGCACCAGCTAAAAAATAAATGATCTTTTTAGAATTTTTTTATTTTTACTGTATACATGTACAACTTTATATGGTCACTTTATTTACAGTTATGTAATTTTTAAGGTTAGTACTTATAGATTTTTTAATAAATCTTTATTTCGTTTCATAATTTCTTACCGTTTTTCAACAAGAGTCCTTGTTTGACAATATGTTTTACCAACATTTTCGTTTAGTTTTCTTTAGAACTGTAAGATAAATAAATTTAGTTAAGAAAATTTATTTTCTATTTCGAAATATTTTTCCTCGAACTTACGTGCTGTATGCCTGAAATGAAGAACAAAACTTGCAGATATTGACAATTTCATTATGACACTTTGCAGAACGAGTCTCGAAAGTGACATCAGTCAATAACAGAGTTGTCAAACAGTGTTAACATCTTCAAGTGAATAGCTTTTCAGTAGTTGCCGACTAAACCTAGCCGCCGAACAAAATGTCAAAGCCGCCGTCGAAAATTATTATGGAAATTATAGAATTTTACAATATAAAATTAATTTGTTTTCATTTAAGCAAGTTTTCTTTTATGTAATAATAAGCCGCTCATTGAAATTTGGCCGGTGTAAAATTTTGTTCAACGTTCGTTGTATATGCTTTGCCTCAGATATTTTCGCGTTTACGCGCCTAATTCGAGTAGCTGTTATTACTTCAAACAAATTGCGGTTTGAATGATGAATGAGAGCGTGAATGACGAATAATTTCATCATGTGATCAGGGTATTAACATACTCAAGTGAATAGCTTTTCAGTAATTGTAAGAAATTCGTAATATATTCAAAATGTAATAATTTAATAATAGAGAATTTTCTGTATATTTTTATTAATCGAGAAAAATAGCTGTAAAAATATAGTTATAAATTTTTCAAACATTTTGTTATAAGAAAAATTTCTCGATTTCGAAAATTCTGTAAATTTTTTCTGTAAAATTTTTAAAAAGTTAAGTTTGCTATCAATCAATCAATCAATTTTATCTACCTATTTATCTATCTACATATCTACCATTGTTTGCATTCTTTAAAACAATCACTAAATCTTCTATACCATGTACATTTTTTTTTTGTTAGTTAAACGTCTTTAACGTTAGTCGTTTGTAGTACCAACTGTAATTATATTATTAAACGTACAATTATTGTGAATGCAATAAAATTATTGTGATTAATCAAAAACTTTTATTTGCCAAAAATTAACAATAATGTATCCAAAATTCTTTCCGCATTCCCCCTCCATTAAATAAACAACAACAATTGTGAATAAACAACCGACTGCAGAAAAGAAAATTTCAGAAGAGACTCGCAAAAAATAAAAGAAAAAGAAAATACAATACATACATTTTATTAACTTCTACAAAACAACAAACATGTAATTTTAAATGCGATTAATAATTTTTAATAAAACATAATAAATAAAAAATTAAAGTGAAGATTTGTAACAAAAAAATACAAGTTTTCTAATTTATGTAGTTTTTATAAAGTCCACCATAAGCTTTGATTAACTGGAATTCTTGCTGGTGGAATTAGTCAGACGCAACATACAATATAAATGAATAACAACAACAATAAAAACAACAAATATTTATAGTAAAAAATCAAACGAATTTAATAATATACAACAAATAAAACAAACATTCCATAACTGAATACAGGAAGTAATAATTTACGTACCGAAAGAAAAACAACAAAACAAAATTCCATTAAACTGTAAAAAAATAAAACAAGAAGCTATTAACAATTAATTAATTAAAACAAACTATGATACGTAACGGTGGAGGAGGAGGCGGTGGCGGCAGCAACAATATAGGTGATAGTGGTGGCGGTGGTTGTGGAGCTACAGCTGCCATGGGTGGGGCTGTAGGTGGTGGTGGTGGTAATGATGGCTGCATATATCCCGATGAAGTTATCATGGAAAAGGGGGTGGCATTCAATGTGCGAGTATGTTTAATCAATTAATAATACGAACAGAATACACTGCATGCATGTACATTGTGTAATATGGCTTCATGATTAAGAACTAATTTGTATCCATTGTTTTCTCTTCTCTTTTTTCCCTTTTGATTTTTGTAGTATACGGGTTGTGTCGAGGTTAATACGTCTATGAAATCGTTAGATTTTCATACTAGGACACAAGTGGCCAGGTAAAGACTTATACTACTTATAAATAAAAGTTAGAAGATATTGTTGATTTCTTATTTGTGTTTCTAGAGAATGTATAAATCGTGTATGTGAAGCAGCTGGTCTAAAATCGGCCGGCAAAAGGCGCATTGATAAGAAGATAGCACAGTATATAGCAGAAAGACCATGTATGGCGAATGCTGGCACCAATGTTATCATTAATGTTTCGAGCCGTTCATTGAATTTAATAAATGTCGATAATAGCGAGATAATTGCCTCACATCAAATGCCCAGAATATCATTTGCATCGGGTGGGGATACGGTAAGAGACAATATGAAAAATTTTAAGAAAAAAAGAACATTTTTTTATAGAAAAGACAATTTTCGCAAAAAGACAAACTTTAGAAAATTTTCTAAAAAGACAAAATTTTGGAACATTACTTCAAAAAAGATAAAAATTTTGAAAATTTTCTAAAATATTACTAAAAAATATTAAATTTTGGGTAAAAAAAAGATTAAAATTTCGAACATTTTCTAAAAAAAAGACAAAATTTTTAAAAAATTACTAAAAATAAGGACATTTTCGAAATATTTCTACAAAAAAAAGATAAAAATTTTAGGAAATTTCTAAAAAAAAGACAAAATTTTCTATAAAATAAGAAAAAATTAAAGAAAAGTTTCTATAAAAAGACCCATTTTTCAAAAATGTTTTCCTCTTCTAGGATACCCTTGATTTTTTAGCATATATTGCTAAAAATGAAGATGAATGGCGAGCTTGCTATGTTTTGGAATGTATAGGTGGTCAAAGTGAAGATCTTATTGTCACTATTGGCAAAGCTTTTATGTTGCGTTATAATGCTATCAACCGTAAAGGGTAAAATAAAGCAAATTTTTAGAAGTTTTCAATATGAAATATGTAATTATTTTTTATTAAATCATTTGTAGTCATTATCATGGGCAAAATATAGATAATGTTAATGCTTCTGTAAAGGAAAACGATAAGGACTACTATAATGATTTACCCAACAAATTACCTCCAGATTTAATGAACGACAACGAATTGCAACATGAGCAACAACAACAACAAAAAGTGGCCCAATTAAATCTAAAGAAACCCAGAGATCGCCTTAGCAGTAATTTAATCGATTTGAATAGTCCACCGCCAGATCAGACATCAAATAAACTCAATTTAAATGCATTTGATCCAATGAAGGATAATATGATAATGGGACAACAACAGCAGCTGCAGCAACAACCTCCGGATGTATTTGATATACGTAAATAAAAGAATTTATTTATATTTGTTAAAAAAGAATGTAATATTTCTTTATATTACTTTAGCTCCCTTATCTCTATCGGCCGAAGTACAGCGTTCTCAGTTAATGACGGAAACCTGGTTTCATGGTTCTATTAGTCGTCCTGTGGCCGAGAGTATGCTTGACAACGATGGTGATTTCTTGGTACGTGAATCTCAGGGCAAACATGGCCAATATGTTTTAACTGGCCTGCAGGGCAAAACACCAAAACATTTACTACTTATCGATCCCGAGGGTATTGTACGTACCAAAGATCGTATATTTGAAAGCATTAGCCATTTAATCAACTATCACTGGACAAATCTATTACCCATAATATCTGAAGATTCAGAACTTGTTTTACGCACTCCTGTGGCAAAACTAAATAATTCAACATTAAACAGCAATACCACCAATACACAACATAACCATCATGCTCATCCACATACACATCATTCTCATTTACAATCATGTAAAGAATAAACGAAACAAACAAACAAACGACAGGAAGAACAAAAAAGAAACACATTTTTGGAGATTATCTTAAAGTAACTAAAATTAAATATCGTATATACATATATAAAGTATGAATGAATATTTAATAAACCTTTACACATATTTTCTGATATCAGTGTATACATTATATTATTTAACTATATAGCAATTTATTAAAGAAATGTGAACAAATTTTAAATAATAAAAAAACAAAAAAAAAAAAAAATGTAAGAAAAATATGTATTATTTGTATTGTATGTATTGTAGATGATGATAATTTTATTATATGTATGTATTTATTAATAAAAAAACACAATCATTAAAATTTAAAATAAAAGAATGTCTTAAATGTAATTGAGAACCTAAACACTTGGGTTTTTATTTAAAATTGTTTTTTAGAAATCTACAACAATAAGTGATAAATGAATTTAAAATCTGAAAATGAGTGGTATATTCTTGCAGTACAGGTCTTGTGCGACAGAATAACTTGTAGCAATATTCGCCCCTATCCTGCATTTCAAATCGTATCGGAATTTTCTCTGTATTTCGATTAGAAGCTCCATCGCTATAATATAACTTACAAATACTTCGCCTTTTTCTTACGTTAGACTTTTTTATCTAAATTTTAGATATTTTCTAATAAATTTCAATATTTCCTCCGAAGCCATTTATAATAAATTTACTTACAATCGTCTCAAAATTGATATGCTTAAAATCCAACATTTTCGCCAAAATGCAATTTCACCAAAATTAAAATTTTTAAAAAAATGCCACACTTTTACAACAATTTTCACCACGTTTAGACTTTTTCACCAAATTTCTACTTTTTCAACACAATTACATTTTTTTAACACAAATGTTTTTTCCTAAATTTTACAAATTGCAGAAAAAATTACACTTTTTTACAAATTCCTTTATTAATACTATATTCTACTTCAAAAATACTTCGGACTTATTCGCTAAAATTTTAAAGAAGCTTATTGCATAAAATATACTATTTGAAAAATCCTTCTTTTAAAAACCCACTAGAAATTATTCTTCACCCGATAAAGAAAACTTTCCGTTTTAAATTATAAACATTTTATTATATAACTCTTTTGTAAGTTTACATTAAACATGTCTTACAAACAATTGATTATGTGGAATATATGTATGTATATAAATTTATTAAAAATTGTGACATAAATATTATAAATAAATCGTTCATTTAAGAAGATTTATTTTTCAAAATTTTGTTTACATTACATGTTTTTCATTTATCCATTGCTATTTTTAAAATAAATAAAAACTGTGCAAAACAACTTTCAAGTAATTTTACCAAAAAAAAAAAAAATCCAAAATTTATGATTGTTTTAGTAGTTTCATTACAAAGAAGCCACTAGATAAAGGTGGGCTAATATGATTTTGTGATAACTCAGATTTAATTAAAAAACCAAGCATAAACAAGGAAACAAATTAAAAAAAAAAATAATAAAAATAATATTTATGTGTTAAAGTTTTTGTGTTGTATTTTTAATTTAAGGCTTCTTTTATAATCAGTTTTTTCAGTTACATTTTTTGTGTGTTTAAGTACAAATTACAATAGCAAAGCATTTTATTAATGTTTGTTCTTTTTTTTATATATTTTTTTTAAATACTATAATACGTTTTTGTTTATTTCTAATAAATATGCCTCTCTGTTGTAATTTGCTTAGGGAACTTAATTTTTTTACATTTAAAAGCAAACATTTTGGTTGTTGTTCTTAATAATTAACTAATTTAAGAGCTTATTATACGGCGAGCTTACTACTTTGTTGTTCCATTATTGTTGATATAGGAGTTATGCCAAATAAACTGCCAGTGAATGAAAGTAGTACGGAATAGTTGAAATACCAAAAAAGTATAAATAATACTGCAAATATCACATCTATATTTGATTTGTATTTCCAGTTAGAGTTGTTTATTAGCGATGGAGAAATATCATATAAAATAAACAGAAATAGAATAACAATTAATTAATAATTTTATATGTGTGTTTGCATAAGCAGTATAAAAACATAAAATGTGTAGATGTGTGAGATATTGTGTGATATAAATTGCAAATTTTTGTTAAAATTATAGAAAAACTTGGGTTTGTCTAGAAAATTTATATGCATAGGTCAATTAAACAAGTTAAAAACCATTAAATTTATAAAATCGTCTATATAAACATCTGTTTGTATAGTTTAAATTTAAAATGAATGATTTATTTATGAATAAATTAAACTCCGGACTATAGTGTAGTCCAGGCTTTAGACTATAGTTCAGACCGTAGACTAGGCTGTAGTGCAGAATATAGAACATACATTAATCCAGACTAAAGACTATACTATCGTGTAGATTATAGACCAAAGACTATAGTAGACTATAGACTCGACTTTAGTCCGGACTATGAACTAGACTATAGACTAGACTGTAAATTAGACTATATTACATACTATACTAATGTGCTTTTACTATATTTACATATGTATAATTTTTTTCATACTATTTTCATTTAAAAATTGTTAAAAGCACAACAAAATCAATTTCACTGTAGAAATAAACATGCAGTTGTTAATATTTTGACAAATAACGCGTGATAAATTGTGCCTCAAGTACCCGGGGGACATGCATATTGCTGGTGAATCACCATACGTGTGCCAACATTTTGATTAATCAAGTTATTAACAAATGCTATCAAATGTTTATAAAAGCATGTAGTACTTACGTATTGTTATGCGTTCCCATTTCTCCACCATGTATAATTCGGTGACCATTAAATAGCGAAACCACCAATAATTGCAAAAATCTATTATATTTTGTAGCATTTTTCTTGTTTTAAACTTTTTAAACACAGAAGTTTTAGCTTTTTAATGTCGGGTATGAATTTTCACCAATAAATGCTCAATAAATATTTCTAAACTATTGTTTAATTTTTAATTAATTGCTTGTATTTTGATAAGAATTATTAAAAACAATAAACTAGATTAAACACACTCATAGAATAGTGTTAGAGAATGAAAGATAAAAAAAATGAACAGCAACAACAACACCTGTCAGAAAGGCAGAGCCCCAAAATATAGAGTTGTCAATTTAGTGATTTTTGCAACATTACAAAAAGGATTGTATCCCTTAGACTTATAAGGTAAATTATATATTTGAAATAAACATATTTTGATAGTTTTATTACTAAATATAATTTTTTTATATATTTTTGAAAATCTACGTATGATTTATAAAGCTTTTATAATAATAATTTTAACAACTTTTATTGGTTTTTGATTTTTAAATATAAAGTAGACAGCACTGTTAGCAACATATGGGTTTTTTTGCGACTAAGATGCCACACCTTTTAATATATTTTGTAAACAAAGTTTATTGTGAATGATTCTAGATTGTTTAAAGCACTGGCAACACTTACATTTTCCAACTGTCAATTGATTCATCGTTGACATCCCCAACAATACAAAGCGAAATCAGAATTTTTTCTTTTTTTTACGGTGCATCTGTTAATAAATTTGTAAAAAACAATGAGTGGTGAACAAGTTAAGGATTCAAAAATGAATGAAAAACTCATAGCCGAGTTTCAACAGCTCCGCAATGAGCAAAGAAACTTGGTCAACAATCTAAATACATTGGAAATGGATCTTAAAGAACACAAGTAAGAAGCCAAAACATAACCTCAATTGGTTTAATTTATTGTCTTGAAAACTATAAAAAATCCTTTTTTTTTTCTTCTACTCTAGAACTGTGATAGACACCCTTAAAACCGTGGATCCTGATCGTAAATGTTTTCGTCTAATTGGTGGTGTTTTGTGTGAACGTACCGTTAAAGAAGTTTTACCTCAACTAGTAGAAAATAAGGATTTTATTGAGAAAACTATAACACTGGTCACAGATGATTTAACCAAAAAGGGATTACAAATCAATAAATTCAAGGAGGAACATAATATTAGAATACGTGGTGAACAGTTGCCCGGTGCAGATGGTCAAAAGTCGCAAGCAGATGAAAAGAAATCAGAAAATCGTAATGTATTAGTATCCAACTGAAGAACCTCTAAAATATAAACAAATTACAAAAAAAAAAAAGCACGAAGCAGAAGTGAACTTAACAATGTTTAATGTGCCGGGAGTAGAAAGACACCTGGTGGCCATTTAACTTTTTAATTATTGAAGCAATCACTTTTTGTTTTTCTTAAAATGGCCTCAATAATGAACATGATAATTGCAAAGAATTATTAATTTATTTTATGTTTAGTTTATAAAACTAATGTGTGAAAATATAATATATTAATTTGAATAAAAAAACCAAAACTAATACAATATACATAGGTGTATCTTGCAAAGATTCGGTTACTTTAACTGAAAGAACAAACGGGCAAGAAAATTAAGATTATCTGCTGTGATATTTCGATCGTGAAAAGACTTATCCCCACCAAATAGTTTTTAATACCAGACTATAAATTAGATAAAAGTCTAGATTAAGTGCAGGAATATAGGCCAGGCCATAAACTAAACTAAACTAGTACAGACTTTGAACTAAAATATTGTGACCTTGTTTCGAAAGCAAATTCAATAGAAATCCACAATAACCTCGAGACTACAGAATATGCCACAGCCCAGACTGTTTAGGCTTTAGTCCAAACTATAGACTAGTATTTAATACAGACTATAGCCATGACTATAGATTACACTATATATAGTCCAGATAACCCTATAATTCAGACTATATTATAGCCTAGACTACCGATTACACTGGGTTATAGCCCAGACTAGATAATAGTTCAGACTACATACTAGACTATAGTCCTGAATATAGCCCAGATTATAGACTAGAAGACTATAGACCAGACTATGGATTACACTATAGTCCAGACTAGACTATAATTCAGACTAGATTATAGTCCAGACTAGACTATAGTCCAGAATATAGACTAGAGTTTAGACTAGATGTTAAACCGTTAAAAAAATAATTCGATTAGTCGGATGCTCTACAGGCCACTCACTCTTTTACTTCATTCCATTTTATTTTTTAAATATAAAAAACAAACATTCTATTAATAAATTATATGTATTCTTAAACTTAACTCCTCCTAAAATCACCTCGTTGACCACCAGACTTAGATATTAATTTTATTTCCTTTATAATCATATCGTGCGTAATCGCTTTACACATATCGTAAACGGTGAGAGCAGCCACCGAAACTGCAGTTAAAGCTTCCATTTCAACCCCCGTTTGACCGCAGCAACGTACCGTTGCATCTAATACAACTATATGATTTTCTAAATCCAATTTAGCATTTACTTTAACCGATGATATGGTGATATTATGACATAAAGGTATTAGATCGGAGGTCTTTTTAGCACCTAAAATTCCAGCCAATTGAGCTACACTTAAGACATCTCCTTTCTTAAGATTGTTCGAGTGTATGAGTTGGGCAACAGCAGGACCTACATAGATCTGAGCCATTGCTTGGGCATCACGTGTTGTTACTGGCTTTTCCGATACATCAACCATAGACGCTTTACCGGTGGTAGCATCTACATGGGTAAGATTTTTACGATCAGTGCAGTAGTTATGTGCTGGTAAGACAACTACTCTGTGTTGGTTGCTGTTGAAGGTGTTTGCCAATAACATTGTATTAGTTAAGGATGATGATAATGGTGTTACTATATTGACCATTTTTAAATGATGGTGATGAGAATTAATGGAAATAGCTGTAGAATAGAAATTTTATTATATTTGTGTGGAATAATGCTTGTAATATTACCCACCTTATGTGCGGATGTTTAGTTTTATCCACCAATTAAGATCATTGGACGATTTTCCATTTGTGACAGATTTAACATGCCTATAAATAATTGATTTTATTCTGTTGTTAAAACAAATACAAAATCTTCCAATGATTTTTTTCTATTTAAAAGCTTAACAGTTTAATTTTTTGTTTTGTTTTAGTACTAATCAGATTCGCAGGTTTTTTATTAAAAAAAAAAACCTACAAATCTGCAAGTAGTGGGACAAAGTTGGTGTTTTAAATTGTTTCTATAAACTGTTAAGCCTTTAAATTTATTTAGAACTTATTATAACTCATACATACCTGCATGTTGTTTCTTTTTCCTTTTAACAGCCGCCGATATCAATGCTACTAAATCATCCTCGGAGCATTTACTTCTAATGGCATCTCTTAGGGATATTTCTTTATTGCCAAAAAGACACACTTTCAAATTACCATCTGCTGTCAAACGTAAACGATTGCAGGAGCCACAAAAATGCTCTGTCATCGATGTAATGAAACCCACTTGACCCTGATAGCCGGGCACTTTATAAGCTTTAGACGTATCATTAGGACCATTTTCCAAAGCCTCAAATTCTGGCCATTTATCACGTATGATTTTCAACGTATCTTGATAGCTTAATAATTTATCCGTTTGCCATTTATTACCCATAAAGGGCATGTATTCTATAAAACGTATATCCACATTACGATCCCGGGTAAACTCAACAAAATCACAAATTTCATCCTCATTGAAATTGCGCATGAGAACACAATTTATTTTGGGTTTATAGCCCAATTGTATGGCTAAATCTATGCCGGCTATAACACGTTCCCAACCACGACGCCGTGTTATCTCTTCGAAACGTTTTGGCTTTAACGTATCCAAACTAATGTTGATGGCATCTAGGCCGGCTTTTTGCATGGGCACCAATAGTCGTGTTAACACTAAGGCATTTGTGGTAATGCCTACATTTTCTAACTTTGGTATTTGCTTAAGTTTGGCTAAAATATAGAGAGACATTAAATTAAGAAATATTAATATTAACTGATGTTTTTAACAACTAACCTATAATTTCAACAATATCTTTTCGTACTGTGGGCTCTCCTCCGGTTAAACGTATTTTTCGTACACCCTGTTCCACAAATAAACGGGCTAAATAGTAAATTTCTTCTGTAGTCAAAAGATTGGTTTTTTGTTGCAGCGGAACACCTTCAGCCGGCATACAGTATTTACCTAGGATTAGGGTTATAATTAATTAAAAACAATTCTTGGTAATTAAAAAAAAAGTATAGTCGGGCGAGGCCGACCATATGATACCCTACACCAGTTATGAATATTAAATGTGATTTATTTTTCATAGTAAAGCATTTATTTTCAATATTCCCTTGTTCCAATACATTTAAGCAATTTATGGATGAAAAACTAATTTTCTGAAAGAGGCTTTATATGGGGGCTAGGGGCAAATATGGACCAAGCCCGATAAAATTTTTTGAATATATTTATATTTACATAATATTTTATTGTGCTGAATTTCATCGCGATATTTGTGTTTATAAGTTAATTTGGGTCATTCAAGTAATTTTCTGAAGGGGACTTTGTATGGGAGCTAGGGTCAAATGGGGCCCGATCTTTATGAAATTTGGCAGGGTCATCAAGAATTCTATAAAACTTAGTTGTGCCGTATTTTATCGATATATCTGTATATTTAACATAATTATGAGCTCAGAAGCCCTTTTCGGGGGGTTCTGTTCTATGGGGGCTAGGTGAAATAATGGACCGATTTTAACCATTTTCAATAGTCTTCGCCCTTGGGTCAAATAAAACGTGCGTGCCAAATTTCATCCAATTATCTTGAAAATTGCGACCTGCACCTTGCGCACAAGGTTTACATGGACAGCCAGCCAGCCAGCCAGACGGACGGACGGACATAGCTTAATCGACTCAGAAAACGATTCTAAGCCGATTGGTATACTTCTAGGACGAATATTTTTGTATGTTACAAACATCAGCACAAATCCAATATACCCTCCCCACTAAAGTGGTGTAGGGTATAAATAAGAAAAAATGCCTCTTTCAGAAAATTAGTTTTTCAATAAATTGCTTAAAAAAATCGGAATCAAGGTAATATTCCAGATAAATGCTTTATTATGAAAAATAGATCACATTTAATATTCATAACTGGTGTAGGGTATCATATGGTCGGTCACGCCCGACTATACTTTCTTACTTGTTTATAATGTTGAACCTAGAAACGCAAAAATAAACACGCCACATTTTGGTTGAATGAATATCTAGAGACTAATTGCTGGTACTTGTTCGTCATTTAAATGGATCTTTTTTGATTTTCTGAATTATTGAATATATAAACATAAAATCATACATATAGGATCCTGATATGAAAAACTATAGGAGTCAATGTTTTGGTACTTTTTGTGCTATGTTCGAAATTTAAAATTTCGTCACATTCATATTTTTAAGGCAGTAATGAGCAATGTAGTTATTTGCAGAGGGGTACCTTATATGGGGGAAGGGTCATTTATGGGCCGATCCAAAAAGGATTGGTACAGAGGTTTTGGCTCGTAAGAAACTTACGTGCGTAGCATTTCATCGCTTTACTCGTATTTTTAAGACAGTAATGAGCGTTTAAGCTATTTCCTGAAGTGGACCCAATAGGGGAGTAAAGCCAATTATGGACCTAACCATATAAAAGTTATTAAAAAGATTTTGGCTAGCGAGGAACTTAATTGTGTAAAATTTTATTGCTATATTCGTATTTTTTAGCCAGTAATGAGCGTTAAAGTCATTTTCAGAAGGGGACCTTATATCGGAAATAGGGTCATTTATGGGCAGATCTTTTGGTTCGTAAGAAACTTACTTATACCGAATTTCATCACTATACTCGCATTTTTGGACCAGTAATGAGTGTTAAAGTAATTTTCTGAAGGGGACCTTATAATTGGGGGGTACGGTCAATTATGGACCGATCCTCAAAAAATTTGGTAAGAAGATTTTGGCTCACATGAAACTTATTTAGTCCAATTTCATCGTTATACTTGCATTTTGGGGCCAGTAATGAGTGTTAAAGTTATTTTCAGAAGGGGACCTTATATGGGGGGTAGGGTTATTTATGGGCCTATCCTAAAAAAATTGGTTAAAAGGTTTTGGTTCGTAAGAAACTTACTTATACTGAATTTCATCGCTATACTCGAATTTTTAGGCCGGTAATGAGTGTTAAAGTCGTTTTCTAAAGGGGACCTTATATGGGGGGTAGGGTCATTTATGGGCCGATTCTAAAAAAATTTGTAGAGAGATTTTGGTTCGTAAGAAACATACTTATACCGAATTTCATTGCTATACATGCATTTGGGGATCAGTAATGATGCGTTAAAGAAAAATGACAAGCAAGGGCTAGTTTAAGAAAATTCTGAAGCCGTAAAAGGTTTTTGTTTTGTTCCAAAATCATTCAATTAAAGTGTTTGTTCAATTAAAACACAACTGACTACATTGTCGATGTGTGTATATTATTAAAACTAATGTTCCGGGCCTACAATTTTCATGTAAAACCTATTGTTATTATATAATTTCTAAAATAATCAACAAATATACAATATAAATGCAACAGTCATTTGATATCGCCTTAAGTACTTAATTACGAAATTTAATATTTTTTTTACAATTGAACAACAAACATCATCATACTACCCTAACACTCAAGCATGCTAAGTTAATTGATTTGTATGAACAACTATACTCTTTTATTAACATCTCTACTTACAGCGTAAATTGCAACGTTCGGTTAATGAAATTCTCAAATATGTATGATAACGTCCAAATCTATCTGTTAATGTTGAATTTTTTAGGAGGTTAGGGGTTATCGGAGGAAGTACATTGGTCTAAATAAATAAAAAAAAAAGAGAAAACAATTTGAAATACAATAACAATAACTCAATTATTTTAAAAATAAATAATATTATCTAGATTTTTTTACCTTTGTATGGTCATGCTCTTGCTGTGTTGTTGTTGTTGTTGTTGGTTTATGAACGGGTTGTAGTTTTAAAGTTGATTTGGTGGAAAAAAAGTAACTGCCACTTGTTGTTAAAGAAAATAATGATGATGAAGAGGGTAATTTGCTGCAAATGTCAGCTGTTTTAATTTTTAGGCCACGTTGTAGAAAAGAAGACATTTTTCAAGTTTTTTTGGACAATTTTTTAATATTTATAGCAATAATATAAAATACGCTTTAACAAATGTTTAAATATTAACTTAATACTCCTTCTCCTGCTCTTCGACTTGTGTATTGTTTATGCCTTAAATTTTAATAAATGTTTGTTTTAACGACCAATCCCAATTATAAAAACGTTTAGAATTTTATTTAATAATTTAATCAATTACAACATACCTGTTGTCTGAGCTGGATGTTTTGATAACAATTTGTTTTTATTTTTTTATTTAAATCTTTAAAATATTTACGTGCATAGTATTTGTGATGATTACAAAACAATTTGTTATTTTTTCTTTACTCGACCAACCGGCAACTGCGTCTGAACGACCACATTAGAAGAGAGTATTTTGTCAACTAAATAAAAATAATAATAAAAGTTGTTGTCTATCTACCACATCGAACTGAAATGTTTATCAGATAGACAGACCCCAAGTTAATCAAAGAACTTAAGAGGTATTTGTATATAAATTTAGTATAATATTATTTATTTACAATTGTATTCATAAACATTTGTTAATATAGATTAAAAAACTCAACATATGTATGTAGTTTTAATATTAATATATTTAATTCAAATATTAAAATCTTTGAAATCTTTTAAAATATGAACTTACCTTATACTATTAAAAATATTTAAAATATAATTTTATTTTAAAATAACACACCATTTTATTTTTGTTTTTAACCTAAAATAAAACGCAAACTGTATATAAAATAGGTTCCAATTGAATATATTTATAGTATAAATAAAATTTTATACATTTAGATTTTGTAATTCTATTCCAATTCTTCCATTTAATAACAGTCTACTGAATGCACTTTAAACTGAATAAGTTTTCCTAAATTTTCCCTAAAAATAAACCCATAATAAATTTTTATGAATACAACTGTTACTATATGAGTCGACAAAAAAATTTAGTAACATAACAAACTAAAAAAAAAAAGAGATTTCAAATGTACTTGACTATGAAGAGAAACGAAATTAAGAGAAAAGTTAATTAAGTACAAAGTGATAGCAAATAGTGCTTTTCATAATATTGTTGGTGTTTTTTTTTTAAACTAAATTAAACATACATAGAATTATGATGAAATAAACACAAGAAAAATATTAGTTTCTAGACTAAAAAATCAATTTTTAAAGGAAAGTATAGGTGACTACAAAATAAGCTTCTTTTTCAATTTAAATGCGTTTTAACGTAGTTATAAGCAATTTAAGTTTTATCAAGATTCTCGGCCGAAAAATCGATTTTTGAAGGAAAGTATGGGTGATCACAAAATAAGCTTCTTTTTCAATTTAAATGCGTTTTAACGAAGTTATAAGCGATTTAAGTTTTATCAAGATTCTCGGCCAAAAAATCGATTTTTGAAGGAAAGTATGGGTGATCACAAAATAAGCTTCTTTTCAATTTAAATGCGTTTTAACGAAGTTATAAGCGATTTAAGTTTTATCAATATTCTCGGCCAAAAAATCGATTTTTAAAGGAAAGTATGGGTGATCACAAAATAAGCTTCTGTTTTCAATTTAAATGCGTTTTAACGAAGTTATAAGCGATTTAAGTTTTATAAGTTTCCAAGGAAAGTATGGGTGATCACAAAATAAGCTTCTTTTTCAATTTAAATGTATTTTAACGAAGTTATAAGCGATTTAAGTTTTATCAAGATTCTCGGCCAAAAAATCGATTTTTGAAGAAAAGTATGGGTGATCACAAAATATGCTTCTTTTTTCAATTTAAATGTGTTTTAACGAAGTTATAAGCGATTTAAGTTTTATCAAGATTCTCGGCCAAAAAATCGATTTTTGGAGGAAAGTATGGGTGATCACAAAATAAGCTTCTTTTTCAATTTAAACGCGTTTTAACGAAGTTATAAGCGATTTAAGTTTTACCAAGTTTCTGGGCCAAAAAATCGATTTTTGAAGGAAAGTATGGGTGATCACAAAATAAGCTTCTTTTTCAATTTAAACGCGTTTTAACGAAGTTATAAACGATTTAAGTTTTATCAAGTTTCTGGGCCAAAAAATCTATTTTTAAAGGAAAGTATGGGTGATCACAAAATAAGCTTATTTTTCAGTTTAAATGCGTTTTAATAAAGTTATAAGCGATTTAAGTTTTATCAAGTTTCATGGCCAAAAAATCGATTTTTGAAGGAAAGTATGGGTGATCACAAAAAGAGCTTCTTTTCCATTTTAAATGCGTTTTAACGAAGCTATAAGCTATTTAAGTTTTATCAAGTTTCTGGGCCAAAAAATCTATTTTTAAAGGAAAGTATGGGTGATCACAAAATAAGCTTCTTTTCCAATTTAAACGAGTTTTAACGAAGTTATAAGCGATTTAAGTTTTATCAAGTTTCTGGGCCAAAAAATCGATTTTTGAAGGAAAGTATGGGTGATCACAAAATAAGCTTCTTTTTCAATTTAAATGCGTTTTAACGAAGTTATAAGCGATTTTAGTTTCATCAAGTTTCTGGGCCAAAAAATCGATTTTTAAAGGAAAGTATGGGTGATCACAAAATAAGCTTCTTTTTCAATTTAAATGCGTTTTAACGAAGTTATAAGCGATTTAAGTTTTATCAAGTTTCTGGGCCAAAAAATCGATTTTTAAAGGAAAGTATGGGTGATCACAAAATAAGCTTCTTTTTCAATTTAAACGAGTTTTAGCGAAGTTATAAGCGATTTAAGTTTTATCAAGTTTCTGGGCCAAAAAATCGATTTTTAAAGGAAAGTATGGGTGATCACAAAATAAGCTTCTTTTTCAATTTAAACGAGTTTTAGCGAAGTTATAAGCGATTTAAGTTTTATCAAGTTTCTGGGCCAAAAAATCGATTTTTAAAGGAAAGTATGGGTGATCACAAAATAAGCTTCTTTTTCAATTTAAACGAGTTTTAGCAAAGTTATAAGCGATTTAAGTTTTATCAAGTTTCTGGGCCAAAAAATCTATTTTTGAAGGAAAGTATGAGTGATCACCAAATACGCTTCTTTTTCAATTTAAATGCGTTTTAACGAGGTTATAAGCGATTTAAGTTTTATCAAGATTCTCGGCCAAAAAATGGATTTTTGAAATAAAGTATGGGTGATCACAAAACAAGCTTCTTTTTCAATTTAAATGCGTTTTAACGAAGTTAGAAGCGATTTAAGTTTTATCAAGTTTCTGGGCCAAAAAATCTATTTTTAAAGGAAAGTATGGGTGATCACAAAATAAGCTTATTTTTCAATTTAAATGCGTTTTAACGAAGTTATAAGCGATTTAAGTTTTATCAAGATTCCTGGCCAAAAAATCGATTTTTGAAGGAAAGTATGGGTGATCACAAAATAAGCTTATTTTTCAATTTAAATGCGTTTTAACGAAGTTATAAGCGATTTAAGTTTTACCAAGTTTCTGGGCCAAAAAATCGATTTTTGAAGGAAAGTATGGGTGATCACAAAATAAGCTTATTTTTAAATTTAAATGCGTTTTAACGAAGTTTTAAGCGATTTAAGTTTTATCAAGTTTCTGGGCCAAAAAATATATTTTTGAAGGAAAGTATCACAAAATAAGCTTCTTTTTCAATTTAAATGCGTTTTAACGAAGTTATAAGCGATTTAAGTTTTATCAAGTTTCTGGGCCAAAAAATCGATTTTTGAAGGAAAGTATGAGTGATCACCAAATAAGCTTATTTTTCAATTTAAATGCGTTTTAACGAAGTTATAAGCGATTTAAGTTTTATCAAGTTTCTGGGCCAAAAATCGATTTTTGAAGGAAAGTATGAGTGATCACCAAATAAGCTTATTTTTCAATTTAAATGCGTTTTAACGAAGTTTTAAGCGATTTAAGTTTTATCAAGTTTCTGGGCCAAAAAATCGATTTTTGAAGGAAAGTATGAGTGATCACCAAATAAGCTTATTTTTCAGTTTAAATGCGTTTTAACGAAGTTATAAGCGATTTAAGTTTTATCAAGTTTCTGGGCCAAAAAATCTATTTTTGAAGTAAAGTATGGGTGATCACTAAATAAGCTTATTTTTCAATTTAAATGCGTTTTAACGAAGTTTTAAGCGATTTAAGTTTTATCAAGTTTCTGGGCCAAAAAAATCGATTTTTGAAGGAAAGTATGAGTGATCACCAAATAAGCTTATTTTTCAATTTAAATGCGTTTTAACGAAGTTTTAAGCGATTTAAGTTTTATCAAGTTTCTGGGCCAAAAAATCGATTTTTGAAGGAAAGTATAAGTGATCACCAAATAAGCTTATTTTTCAATTTAAATGCGTTTTAACGAAGTTATAAGCGATTTAAGTTTTATCAAGTTTCTGGGCCAAAAAATCTATTTTTGAAGGAAAGTATGGGTGATCACAAAATAAGCTTATTTTTCAATTTAAATGCGTTTTAACGAAGTTATAAGCGATTTAAGTTTTATCAAGTTTCAGGGCCAAAAAATCTATTTTTGAAGGAAAGTATGAGTGATCACCAAATAAGCTTATTTTTCAATTTAAATGCGTTTTAACGAAGTTATAAGCGATTTAAGTTTTATCAAGTTTCTGGGCCAAAAAATATATTTTTGAAGGAAAGTATGGGTGATCACAAAATAAGCTTCTTTTTCAATTTAAATGCGTTTTAACGAAGTTATAAGCGATTTAAGTTTTATCAAGATTCTCGGCCAAAAAATCGATTTTTGAAGGAAAGTATGAGTGATCACCAAATAAGCTTATTTTTCAATTTAAATGCGTTTTAACGAAGTTATAAGCGATTTAAGTTTTATCAAGATTCTCGGCCAAAAAATCTAGTTTTGAAGGAAAGTATGGGTGATCACAAAATAAGCTTCTTTTTCAATTTAAATGCGTTTTAACGAAGTTTTAAGCGATTTAAGTTTTATCAAGTTTCTGGGCCAAAAAATCGATTTTTGAAGGAAAGTATGAGTGATCACCAAATAAGCTTATTTTTCAATTTAAATGCGTTTTAACGAAGTTATAAGCGATTTAAGTTTTATCAAGTTTCTGGGCCAAAAAATCGATTTTTGAAGGAAAGTATGAGTGATCACCAAATAAGCTACTTTTTCAATGCGTTTTAACAAAGTTATAAGCGATTTAAGTTTTATCAAGATTCTCGGCCAAAAAATGGATTTTTGAAGGAAAGTATGGGTGATCACAAAATATGCTTCTTTTTCAATTTAAATGCGTTTTAACGAAGTTATAAGCGATTTAAGTTTTATCAAGTTTCTGGGCCAAAAAATCTATTTTTGAAGGAAAGTATGGGTGATCACAAAATAAGCTTCTTTTTCAATTTAAATGCGTTTTAACGAAGTTATAAGCGATTTAAGTTTTATCAAGATTCTGGGCCAAAAAATCGATTTTTGAAGGAAAGTATGGGTGATCACAAAATAAGCTTCTTTTTCAATTTAAATGCGTTTTAACGAAGTTATAAGCGATTTAAGTTTTATCAAGATTCTCGGCCAAAAAATCGATTTTTGAAGGAAAGTATGGGTGATCACAAAATAAGCTTCTTTTTCATTTTAAACGCGTTTTAACGAAGTTATAAGCGATTTAAGTTTTATCAAGTTTCTGGGCCAAAAAATCTACTTTTGAAGGAAAGTATGGGTGATCACAAAATAAGCTTCTTTTTCAATTTAAATGCGTTTTAACGAAGTTATAAGCGATTTAAGTTTTATCAAGATTCTGGGCCAAAAAATCTGTTTTTAAAGGAAAGTATGGGTGATCACAAAATAAGCTTCTTTTTCAATTTAAATGGGTTTTAACGAAGTTATAAGCGATTTAAGTTTTATCAAGATTCTCGGCCAAAAAATCGATTTTTAAAGGAAAGTATGGGTGATCACAAAATAAGCTTCTTTTTCAATTTAAACGCGTTTTAACGAAGTTATAAGCGATTTAAGTTTCATCAAATTTCTGGGCCAAAAAATCGATTTTTGAAGGAAAGTATGAGTGATTACCAAATAAGCTTATTTTTCAATTTAAATGCGTTTTAACGAAGTTATAAGCGATTTAAGTTTTATCAAGATTCTCGGCCAAAAAATCGATTTTTAAAGGAAAGTATGGGTGATCACAAAATAAGCTTCTTTTTCAATTTAAATGCGTTTTAACGAAGTTATAAGCGATTTAAGTTTTATCAAGTTTCTGGGCCAAAAAATCGAATTTTGAAGGAAAGTATGAGTGATCACCAAATAAGCTTATTTTTCAATTTAAATGCGTTTTAACGAAGTTATAAGCGATTTAAGTTTTATCAACATTCTCGGCCAAAAAAATCGATTTTTGAAGGAAAGTATGGGTGATCACAAAATAAGCTTCTTTTTCAATTTAAATGCGTTTTAACAAAGTTATAAGCGATTTAAGTTTTATCAAGTTTCTGGCCCAAAAAATCTATTTTTAAAGGAAAGTATAGGTGATCACAAAATAAGCTTCTTTTTCAATTTAAATGCGTTTTAACGAAGTTATAAGCGATTTAAGTTTTATCAAGTTTCTGGCCCAACAAAATCTATTTTTAAAGGAAAGTATGGGTGATCACAAAATAAGCTTCTTTTTCAATTTAAATGCGTTTTAACGAAGTTATAAGCGATTTAAGTTTTATCAAGTTTCTGGCCCAAAAAATCTATTTTTAAAGGAAAGTATGGGTGATCACAAAATAAGCTTCTTTTTCAATTTAAACGCGTTTTAACGAAGTTATAAGCGATTTAAGTTTTATCAAGATTCTCGGCCAAAAAATCGATTTTTGAAGGAAAGTATGGGTGATCACAAAATAAGCTTCTTTTTCAATTTAAATGCGTTTTAACAAAGTACGGGTGATCACAAAATAAGCTTCTTTTCCATTTTAAATGCGTTTTAACGAAGTTATAAGCGATTTAAGTTTTATCAGGATTCTCGGCCAAAAAACCGATTTTTGAAGGAAAGTATGGGTGTTCACAAAATAAGCTTGTTTTTCAATTTAAATGCGTTTTAATGAAGTTATAAGCGATTTAAGTTTTATCAAGATTCTCGGCCAAAAAATCTAGTTTTGAAGGAAAGTATGGGTGATCACAAGATAAGCTTCTTTTTCAATTTAAATGCGTTTTAACGAAGTTATAAGCGATTTAAGTTTTATCAAGTTTCTGGGCCAAAAAATCGATTTTTGAAGGAAAGTATAAGTGATCACAAAATAAGCTTCTTTTTCAATTTAAATGCGTTTTAACGAAGTTATAAGCGATTTAAGTTTTCTCAAGTTTCTGGGCCAAAAAATCGATTTTTGAAGGAAAGTATGGGTGATCACAAAATATGCTTATTTTTCAATTTAAACGCGTTTTAACGAAGTTATAAGCGATTTAAGTTTTATCAAGTTTCTGGGCCAAAAAATCGATTTTTCAAGGAAAGTATAGGTGATCACAAAATAAGCTTCTTTTTCAATTTAAATGCGTTTTAACGAAGTTATAAGCGATTTAAGGTTTATCAAGTTTCTGGGCCAAAAAATCTATTTTTGAAGGAAAGTATGGGTGATCACAAAATAAGCTTCTTTCCCATTTTAAATGCGTTTTAACGAAGTTATAAGCGATTTAAGTTTTATCAGGATTCTCGGCCAAAAAATCTATTTTTGAAGGAAAGTATGGGTGATCACAAAATAAGCTTCTTTTTCAATTTAAACGCGTTTTAACGAAGTTATAAGCGATTTAAGTTTTATCAAGTTTCTGGGCCAAAAAATCGATTTTTGAAGGAAAGTATGGGTGATCACAAAATATGCTTATTTTTCAATTTAAACGCGTTTTAACGAAGTTATAAGCGATTTAAGTTTTATCAAGTTTCTGGGCCAAAAAATCGATTTTTCAAGCAAAGTATAGGTGATCACAAAATAAGCTTCTTTTTCAATTTAAATGCGTTTTAACGAAGTTATAAGCGATTTAAGGTTTATCAAGTTTCTGGGCCAAAAAGTCTATTTTTGAAGGAAAGTATGGGTGATCACAAAATAAGCTTATTTTTCAATTTAAATACGTTTTAACGAAGTTATAAGCGATTTAAGTGTTATCAAGTTTCTGGGCCAAAAAATCTATTTTTGAAGGAAAGTATGGGTGATCACAAAATAAGCTTCTTTTTCAATTTAAACGCGTTTTAACGAAGTTATAAGCGATTTAAGTTTTCTCAAGTTTCTGGGCCAAAAAATCGATTTTTGAAGGAAAGTATGGGTGATCACAAAATATGCTTATTTTTCAATTTAAATGCGTTTTAACGAAGTTATAAGCGATTTAAGTTTTATCAAGTTTCTGGGCCAAAAAATCGATTTTTCAAGGAAAGTATAGGTGATCACAAAATAAGCTTCTTTTTCAATTTAAATGCGTTTTAACGAAGTTATAAGCGATTTAAGGTTTATCAAGTTTCTGGGCCAAAAAATCGATTTTTCAAGGAAAGTATAGGTGATCACAAAATATGCTTCTTTTTCAATTTAAATGCGTTTTAACGAAGTTATAAGCGATTTAAGTTTTATCAAGTTTCTGGGCCAAAAAATCGATAGTATTTGTGATCACAAAATAAGCTTCTTTTTCAATTTAAATGCGTTTTAACGAAGTTATAAGCGATTTAAGTTTTATCAACATTCTCGGCCAAAAAAATCGATTTTTGAAGGAAAGTATGGGTGATCACAAAATAAGCTTCTTTTTCAATTTAAATGCGTTTTAACGAAGTTATAAGCGATTTAAGTGTTATCAAGTTTCTGGGCCAAAAAATCTATTGTTGAAGGAAAGTATGGGTGATCACAAAATAAGCTTCTTTTCCATTTTAAATGCGTTTTAACGAAGTTATAAGCGATTTAAGTTTTATCAGGATTCTCGGCCAAAAAACCGATTTTTGAAGGAAAGTATGGGTGTTCACAAAATAAGCTTCTTTTTCAATTTAAATGCGTTTTAACGAAGTTATAAGCGATTTACGTTTTATCAAGATTCTCGGCCAAAAAATCTAGTTTTGAAGGAAAGTATGGGTGATCACAAGATAAGCTTCTTTTTCAATTTAAATGCGTTTTAACGAAGTTATAAGCGATTTAAGTTTTATCAAGTTTCTGGGCCAAAAAATCGATTTTTGAAGGAAAGTATAAGTGATCACAAAATAAGCTTCTTTTTCAATTTAAATGCGTTTTAACGAAGTTATAAGCGATTTAAGTTTTCTCAAGTTTCTGGGCCAAAAAATCGATTTTTGAAGGAAAGTATGGGTGATCACAAAATAAGCTTCTTTTTCAATTTAAATGCGTTTTAACGAAGTTATAAGCGATTTAAGGTTTATCAAGTTTCTGGGCCAAAAAATCGATTTTTCAAGGAAAGTATAGGTGATCACAAAATAAGCTTCTTTTTCAATTTAAATGCGTTTTAACGAAGTTATAAGCGATTTAAGTTTTATCAAGTTTCTGGGCCAAAAAATCGATTTTTCAAGGAAAGTATAGGTGATCACAAAATAAGCTTATTTTTCAATTTAAATACGTTTTAACGAAGTTATAAGCGATTTAAGTGTTATCAAGTTTCTGGGCCAAAAAATCTATTTTTGAAGGAAAGTATGGGTGATCACAAAATAAGCTTATTTTTCAATTTAAACGCGTTTTAACGAAGTTATAAGCGATTTAAGTTTTAAGCGATTTAGTTTCTGGGCCAAAAAATCTATTTTTAAAGGAAAGTATGGGTGATCACAAAATAAGCTTCTTTTTCAATTTAAACGCGTTTTAACGAAGTTATAAGCGATTTAAGTTTTATCAAGATTCTCGGCCAAAAAATCGATTTTTGAAGGAAAGTATGGGTGATCACAAAATAAGCTTATTTTTCAATTTAAATGCGTTTTAACGAAGTTATAAGCGATTTAAGTTTTATCAAGTTTCTGGGACAAAAAATCGATTTTTGAAGGAGAGTATAGGTGATCACAAAATAAGCTTCTTTTTCAATTTAAATGCGTTTTAACAAAGTACGGGTGATCACAAAATAAGCTTCTTTTCCATTTTAAATGCGTTTTAACGAAGTTATAAGCGATTTAAGTTTTATCAAGTTTCTGGGCCAAAAAATCGATTTTTGAAGGAAAGTATGGGTGATCACAAAATAAGCTTCTTTTTCAATTTAAATGCGTTTTAACGAAGTTATAAGCGATTTAAGTTTTATCAACATTCTCGGCCAAAAAATCGATTTTTGAAGGAAAGTATGGGTGATCACAAAATAAGCTTCTTTTTAAATTTAAATGCGTTTTAACGAAGTTATAAGCGATTTAAATTTTATCAAGATTCTCGGTCAAAAAATCGATTTTTGAAGGAAAGTATGGGCGATCACAAAATAATGCGTTTTAACGAAGTTATAAGCGATTTAAGTTTTATAAAGATTCTCGGCCAAAAAATCGATTTTTGAAGGAAAGTATGGGTGATCACAAAATAAGCTTCTTTTTCAATTTAAATGCGTTTTAACGAAATTATAAGCGATTTAAGTTTTATCAAGTTTCTGGGCCAAAAAATCTATTTTTGAAGGAAAGTATGGCTGATCACAAAATAAGCTTATTTTTCAATTTAAATACGTTTTAACGAAGTTATAAGCGATTTAAGTTTTATCAAGTTTCTGGGCCAAAAAATCGATTTTTGAAGGAAAGTATGGGTGATCACAAAATAAGCTTCTTTTTCAATTTAAATGCGTTTTAACGAAGTTATAAGCGATTTTAGTTTCATCAAGTTTCTGGGCCAAAAAATCGATTTTTAAAGGAAAGTATGGGTGATCACAAAATAAGCTTCTTTTTCAATTTAAATGCGTTTTAACGAAATTATAAGCGATTTAAGTTTTATCAAGTTTCTGGGCCAAAAAATCTATTTTTGAAGGAAAGTATGGGTGATCACAAAATAAGCTTCTTTTTCAATTTAAATGCGTTTTAACGAAATTATAAGCGATTTAAGTTTTATCAAGTTTCTGGGCCAAAAAATCGATTTTTGAAGGAAAGTATGGGTGATCACAAAATAAGCTTCTTTTTCAATTTAAATGCGTTTTAACGAAATTATAAGCGATTTAAGTTTTATCAAGTTTCTGGGCCAAAAAATCTATTTTTGAAGGAAAGTATGGCTGATCACAAAATAAGCTTATTTTTCAATTTAAATACGTTTTAACGAAGTTATAAGCGATTTAAGTTTTATCAAGATTCTCGGTCAAAAAATCGATTTTTGAAGGAAAGTATGGGCGATCACAAAATAATGCGTTTTAACGAAGTTATAAGCGATTTAAGTTTTATAAAGATTCTCGGCCAAAAAATCGATTTTTGAAGGAAAGTATGGGTGATCACAAAATAAGCTTCTTTTTCAATTTAAATGCGTTTTAACGAAGTTATAAGCGATTTAAGTTTTATCAAGATTCTGGGCCAAAAAATCTATTTTTGAAGGAAAGTATGGGTGATCACAAAATAAGCTTATTTTTCAATTTAAACGCGTTTTAACGAAGTTATTAACGATTTAAGTTTTATCAAGATTCTCGGCCAAAAAATCGATTTTTGAAGGAAAGTATGGGTGATCACAAAATAAGCTTCTTTTTCAATTTAAATGCGTTTTAACGAAGTTATAAGCGATTTAAGTTTTATCAAGTTTCTGGGCCAAAAATTCGATTTTTAAGGAAAGTATGGGTGATCACAAAATAAGCTTCTTTTACAATTTAAATGCGTTTTAACGAAGTTATAAGCGATTACAAGTTACTCGGTAAAAAAATCGATTTTGGATTTTTAGTTGATCATAAAATTATATTATTTTCCAAGCTCCATTTTCAATTTAAATGTGTCTTCTATGAAGAAATCCGCTATAATTCGAAACTATACTGTTTAATAGATTTTAAGATTTTTCATGTTCATTTCAACAAACTCCAAAATGAACTGTTTGCTAAAATAAAACATTTTAATAGATGAATAAGAATATATTTGCATACATATGTGCTACACGTATACATACATATGTATGTATAACATTTACATACATATGTATTTATATGTAAAAATATTTTAAACATGTGTGTATTATTCCGGATAAAAACTAAATAAACAAAACAGATTTTCTTACAACAAACATGTGTGTAAATTCAGTTTCATGCAATGAATTTATTATAGTTCAGAATGAATATCAACAAGTAAAAGTTAGGTATCCGACTTATATGTACCCCTATATATTATCTATTATCTATCTATCTATCTATCTATCTATCTATCTATCTATCTATCTATCTATCTCTATCTATCTATCTATCTATCTATCTATCTATCTATCTATCTATCTATCTATCTATCTATCTATCATCTATCTATCTATCTATCTATCTATCTATCTATCTATCTATCTATCTATCTATCTATCTATCTATCGATCTATCTATCTATCTATCTATCTACTATCTATCTATCTATCATCTATCTATCTATCTATCTATCTATCTACCTATCTAGCTATCTATCTATCTATTTATCTATGTACGTATCTTCTATCTAACTATCTATCTATATATCTATCTATCTATCTATCTATCTATCTATCTATCTATCTATCATCTATCTATCTATCTATCTATCTATCTATCTATCTATCTATCTATCTATCTATCTATATATCTATCTATCTATCTATCTATCTACCTATCTATCTATGTTTCTATCTATCTATCTATCTATCTATCTATCTATCTATCTATCTATCTATCTATCTATCTATCTATCTATCTATCTATCTATCTATCTATCTATCTATCTGTCTATCTACCTATCTATCTATGTATCTATCTATCTATCTATCTATCTATCTATCTATCTATCTATCTATCTATCTATCTATCTATCTATCTATCTATCTATCTATCTATCTATCTATCTATCTATCTATCTATCTATCTATCTATCTATCTATCTATCTATCTATCTATCTATCTATCTATCTATCTATCTATATATCTATATACCTATCTATCTATCTATGTATGTATGTATGTATGTATCTATCTATCTATCTATCTATCTATCTATCTATCTATCTATCTATCTATCTATCTATCTATCTATCTATCTATCTATCTATCTATCTATCTATCTATCTATCTATCTATCTATCTATCTATCTATTTATCTATCTATCTATCTATCTATCTATATCTATCTATCTATCTATCTATCTATCTATCTATCTATCTATCTATCTATCTATCTATCTATCTATCTATCTATCTATCTACCTATCTATCTATGTATCTATCTATCTATCTATCTATCTATCTATCTATCTATCTATCTATCTATCTATCTATCTATCTATCTATCTATCTATCTATCTATCTATCTATCTATCTATCTATATATCTATCTATCTAAACAGTCTTTGCTGAATATCTAGGAAACAGTTTAGCACAAGTTCTGTTATCTGTACCATACGTAGCTCAGATTAAAATGAGAGGAGCCAGGGTTATGGGAGTGCGACTTCTCATTTTTTGTTTTTATCATATAATAATTTACACTTCAAAATGATGTGTCAAGCCCAATGATAAATTTAATATTTGCCCCTACATTTTACACACACAGCTTCATTTTATAAAGTAAAACATGAGCCATATGTATTTGAACGATGTAGGGGCATATACAGTTTATCCAGACTTCTCGATGTCCAGACTGCAGAAACATTATTTAGTTTTGTATAGACTATTGACGCTACAACTACTATATTTCTTTTAATTTCTTAAAGTTCTTAAAAAAAATCATTTTTATAAACAATCTCTAAAAAAAAATGAAACGACCATTAAAACGTTGCAATATCAAAAGTACTTCCTTAGTTATAAGTGTACTATTGTTGTTATATTTAGTTTTCTCTAGTGGTTATCATAAATACGAAATAGATGGTGTTATCAAAAATTCTAGACCGGAAGATGTTTGGAATTATGTGGCTGATTTCAGTAAAATGAGACTATTAAATCCTACTATGTAAGAAATGTGTTCTATGTTAATTTGTGTATGAAATTTGAATGTGTATTTCATTTTTTTTTTTTTTGCAGTTTAAATTTTAGAATTTTATCGGATAGTGGTCATACACATGATTGGCGTTATACTGTTGAATATACAGAACGTTTGTCTCATTGGCCATATTGGGCAAATACAGCTAGAGCCAATTATATTGTTGTTAAATCATTGCCACAAGTCAAACCCGTAGTGTATTCCATAAAGTCCAAACATGAAACATGCTTTTTTAAAGGCCTATACTGTTGTAAGTATAAACAAATTATTGAAATATGATCATTATTTGAAAAAAATCCATATAAAATGAGCTAAATGTTGTTTTTCTCTCTCGATTATGTTCTCTAGCAAAAAATAGTTGTTAAATCTAAAAAATATATATAAAATATGACTAAATTTAGGAATTTGTTTCGAAAAGAATCGATGTATAACAGATTTTTGCTGACGAGTCCTCTTTCAACCACATAAGTGTTATCTTTTTGATAAAAATTGTAATTTCATTGAATATAGTTTGAGTTTTCATAATGAGCGGAAGGTAGTTTCGTATGCGGGTAACGTCGATATAGTGAATAATAAAAGATAATCTGTGAAATCTGGCAAAAGCATAGTTAGTCGAAAAACGTATAATGAAATAGGTTTTATAGAAAGTATTGAAATGAAAGGTAAAGTACTGAACCGAAGTACTTGGGTACCTTTCCTTTTAGGATTTATCATTAAAGATAATCACTGTTGAAAGTCGCGGGTGTGCAATTTTTCCTTGCAGAATGATATACAAAGGTATCTCGCGCTATCGGGGTTGAAATTAAAACGGCGATTTACCAGAATTATTGGATTTGGAAGCATGCTAAAATCGGTCAAGTCTCTATTTCGTTTTATGCTCAAATATAATCCTGCCCTATATTCGATTTACTTTAAGAACGAAGGCTGGCTAATCCAGGATGTGTAAAGTAGGTTTAATCTTCTATATCTCCTGGTTTAGAAAAGCATATGAAGGTGTTCAGGTTATTCTGACATATCCGGTAATAATGCAGATCTATTTATAACGTAAATTGACTTTGATTGTTGGAGTTCTCACGAGAATATCTAACATTATTGTATACTAGGTGCACTTCCTATGAGATTAAATCTGAGTTTAAATGATTTCTGTAGAAGTTGTTACAATGAAGATGACGATCTGGTTTAGCTTTATATTCCTACCTTTTTTGCACGACTTAACTTACCAGATGACGGGTTGTTCCGATGTCGAACATTTACATATTCATACTTTTTCTGTATGGTGGGTCGAGGTATGATACGTTTCGGACAACATAAAGACGATGGTTCCAAAATAGGTGGTAATTCAATGTTACATGGATTATTCCATGATAGTAAGGGACTGTAAGCTCTGATAGTAACTGTCTGGGTACCAAATTTTCGGAATTAACGATTCTGAAGTAAAATTTTTGATTTACTTTATTGTAGAATGATTTTCAAGACATCATCAACTCTTCTTAAAATAATGAAACAGACAGCAAAATTTCTAAGACCACATATTCAAAGCTCGACGCTTGAGATAAAGCAGTGAAATCAAAACCTTGTATTGCTGATACTAGTTAAAAAAATGTATTTACCTGTAAAGGGGACAATGAAACAACGGATTTTTTAAGACTATGTGAGGATGCCGAAAAGTTAGAGACAATAGAACACGTTCTCAGTTACTGCCAATAATATAGGTAGGATAAAAGGCTGGAAGGTTTAGACTAATTTGCTCAAATTCAAATTCAATAATTTAACTATGGAATTGGTGGGTGAGGACCCTTACCGCAAGCTTGTCATACATTGAGGACGTCTCTGTCCTAACCTAAGCTGTATCAGAACTACATCTTGTTTTCATTAGCGCCTTTTATAGGCTGTGGAATATATTCATGCGAACGCTGTATCAATGACATTAACAGATACTTTATACGAATTTCCTAAACACATCTCTGTATGTTCTACAGAAATTCCATACTGAAATATGCAACCAATAGCCTGATGTTAAAGGTGGAATGACACCTCGGTTGACATTACAGGAGAAACTGTTTGGTTAGCATAATGTTGTGTTTCCTGATAGGGAGGTTCTTTGTTTCCTCGTGTAGATAATTTTTTGATCAGATAATCGAAAGTTTTGCTAAAGACTTCGCAAATATCATTAGATTTCAAGTAGCTTGTGTGAGCACATCGAAACAGAGTAATTTATACCTGACCGTTTAATTGGTTATATTCTCTTTACACAAGTTTCTGAAGACATCTTATGTCAAAGTAATCTATTTTTACTCCCTCTAAGCTAGCCGACTTATAAGTATCTTCAATGTTGTAAGACCTTTGAGTGGTACTCAACCATGAATTGAACTTGATAGTCTATGACGACTAAGATTTACCTCCTTCGTCCAGGTGGCGACAAGTTCTGTTCGAAACTTTCAGTTTACGTGAAGTAGGAAAGTTATTGAAACATTCACCATATTCGATAGGAAATCAACATTGTTACCCATCGTATGCATAGAAGATCACTTGCACAATTTGTGACGTTGCAAGGAGTCTTAAGAATTAGAAGTTTAAGGAGATATTGGATTCCACCCTGGAAAAAATTTTGTTTGACTATGTTGCGTTTGGAACGTTGATCTCTAAACTCTACAAAATAGTGGCGGACAATTAATATTAAATATTATGGATTGTTATAACCCAGACCCAAACCTTAGGCTAAGATATTTCTGTTATTTCAGTAGTTTGCTTCTAATGCCAATTTGAATATAACTGATGTTTGTGACCTTTGGCCTAAATGAAAGTACTTGACTTTAAGTCATAACTTTAGTAATTCCACCTTAGAAAGGGATATATAGAAAAATTCTTTGAAACTAAAAGTAAAAGAAGACGCTAATATACAGTGATAGACAATCGTTTGTACGCAACATGTTTTCTTTGATTTTTAAAGCCATTTATGGGTTTATTGTAAAACTTTTTTTAGAAAATGAATTGAATACACCATAGTTATTAAATAATAGAAAAATATTATAAAATATTTTTCTCTAATAAAAATATTAGAAAAAAAATTAATATTCGTTGAGACATTCGTTTGTCATGTCACGCAGTCATGTAATTATTACTTTTATGAGAATAATTGAATTCTTTTGAGCGAGTATTGGGGTTTAGATATAAAATTAATATATTTTATAGCCATACGAATTATAAAAATCTTTATAATGATATATTATTTGTAGAAATTGCGATTTGATCGCTGTCGAAGCTAAATTAGGAAATATTTTATCAAAGTGTCAAAATTTAGGATTATTTTGAACAAGACTATTTTATATTTCCTAATAGATACTCATGCTGTATTAAAAATAGCATAAAACTATGAAAAACTGTTGAAAAATTGCTTCCTTAATCGATTTTACGAGAGTAATGTTAAAAATTATGACACAAAATCCCTATTTTCTTAATGAAATAAAGACAAAAATTATACTCCTTGCAGTAAAAAGATCTATTATCATTCCTTTATCCTAGATTTAGTCATTACTGTGTTTTGAATTGCTTGTAAATCAAAATTTATTAAGATTCATAAGGAGAGAAAACTGCACTCTCCATAAGGCCCCATATCGGATATGAATAACTTCTAAAAGTTAATATTTTCAAGTGAAAATAAGTTAAACTTATATTGTCTGAGGCGTTACAATAACGTATTGTGCGAATTGAACCAAAACGCCGCTAAAAGTACAAATTACATTTCGATTGGGAAATTGTGGTGCATTAGACATGTTTCTTATACAAATTTCAGATTTCCATCGGAATTTTTTCACCCAAATTTAGATTTGGAATATTCTTTGATTTATTAGAAGATTGTTTAGCAGAAAAAATAATGAAAAATTGCGACTCGAGATACAATTTCTATCCAAAAATGGGTATTTGACAAGGGTTTTGGATTGATGACAAAGATTTTAATTCTCTTCCTTAACCAGGCGGAATTTTAAGACACAACCAATCAAAATCATTCTTAAAATCTTAGCTGAAAAGATTTGTAAACAAAAAAACGTAATTTTTTAGCATTTAAATAACATAAACATTTTTTTAAGCATGACCTTCGGAAATTCCTTTTGAAGCGCTTTAAAAATTGACCTAACCAAAATCTAATGAAATTTATTCTGTCAGTAACTAAATGTTATGATAAGAAAAAGACAAATTTACAAATTATTTTTATGGTTTTTATAAATTATGTAAAGTGCGTACAAACAAATGTCTCAGACAAATTTGATTTTTTTCTCTGGAATTGCTAATAGAGCCAAAAATATTACAATTTTATATTATTATTTTGTAACGAAGATAGTATCAAACTATTTCGCAAACTTTTTTTCTTAAAACACTATTTACTTTCTTTCAAAAGTTAAAAAAATATGTTGCGTACAAATGAATGTCTACCACTGTACTATAGAATTCAAAAAATTGTATTTGAACACAAAATTTATTATTACATTTGTATCAAAATATTATTTTTCTTTTAATTTTATAGTACATGCCGAAAGTGAATTTAATTTTGCTGCCCAGTCCAATAATACTTACTGCAGTGAGAAAATACACTATGAATGTCCCCCCTTCTTGAGCTCAGCCTGTAAACGTGAATTGGAATATCAACGTAAGGCGGTTATGCATAATCTCACCATAATATTTAGTAAAAAATATTAAATGTATACATATATCTAAATTTCCAACATAAGTATATATGTTTGTGTTTTATTTTTACTATAATAATATTTTTATTAAATTCAACAAAATATTTAAAGATAAAATTTTATATAATGATATAATAATGTATGTTTTTTTTTTATATTTTTATTTGTATGTATTTCAAAGTAAACAGCTTAATTTAGTAGAATTATGTATGTGTATTTAAGAAAAGTGAAAGAAAAAAATAATATAAAAATGTTTAAAATATATAATAATTATATGTAAAGTAAAAGTTGTTGTACAATTTAAAATCCAAATAAATATTTTTAATATTTTGTTTAGTTTCCCTTATTTATTTTTTTTTTGTTAAAGAAAGAAGAAGACTTTTGTGATTGCATAATAAATGAAAATTAAAACTACTTTTACTTGGTGTTTTTGTTTTTAATTCAAATTTTTTTTCTTAGTTAACAAAATAATTATGTAGATTGGTTTAATAAATTTTTATTTTATTTTATAGATTTAGTTTAATTTTAATAAAATCATAACGTTTTAGCGTTATTATTGCAATTATTTAAAGGTAGTTATGTTCATTTTAACAAATGTTTTACTTTTTTTTTTAAACATTTGATATGTTGTACGTTTTGAAAAATGAAGTCCGGGTTTAGAGTTAAAGAAATATATAAGATTTTATAATTAATAAGTTCCAAAGGTTACATTAACTAAGCTAATAACAAAAATAACATTTTAAAATTAATATTTAAATCATTTTTTACAAATTATATTGAAATTTTTATTATGAGAAACTTTTTCATAAATTTTTTTAATTTTGAACTTAAAAATTTTGAAAATTTAAAAGTTTTTGTCATAATTTTAAATTAGTTTTAATGTAGTTTCAGAATACATTATTATTAAGATATGTTCGAATATTCGAAATTTCGAACTTTTGTTTGAAAATTTGTTAAACAACATTTTAACTGCAATTGGAACTGTATTCATGGTTAAATCGAAAAAAAAAATAATTTAATTATTTATTTCTTTAATCCTAAACCCAATTTCATAAATATGTAATAGTAATTTTTGCTAAAAGAAAATTTTCTTGTTGGTGTTTAGAAAGAATAGAAAAGAAATAAGATTTCTAATGCAATTGCTTTGTTACCCGTTAACTAACCCCAATATTAATTAAAAAATACTAAAGGTTTAATAAAAGAAAATTTTTTAACAAATCTATGAGAAAACTTTAATTCAAATTTGCTTGGAATACCAATACTTGATCAAAGACTTTCTGTAATGTCCAAGTTTGAAGATAATTTTCTAAAAAATTTATTACAAATTGATTCTTTGTAAATTGTTTACCTGCACTTCCTAATAAAAACATTAAAATGACTTCTATGGAAGCCATTTCATAGCCATAATAAAGCGCAAACCTGAAAAAAGTTTAGTTGTGAAACTTTTTCTAAAGATTGTATTAAAGTCTCAAAAATATCCTTGGTTAATCCTGATTCCTTTAACTAACTAATTATAAACAAATCACTAATTAATGACCTTCTAAACACCAGCCTTTAATAATAAGAAGAAAATAATGAGAACTACTTATTAAAAGATAAATCTAGTCTACGTCTTTTAAGAATTCTTTTACCTGTTGTTGCTGTGGTCGCTGGTGGTGAGGATCTAGTCAAATCAACTTCTTCACTTACCGCTGGCACTTGATGTTGTTGTTGTTGTTGTTTGGTGGGTGTCTTTTTTGAATTCATTAACTTAGCTTTGGTCACTTGACTTGGTTGACGACTCAGTTCGGAAGGTTTTGTAAACCATTTAGTTAGTTTAGTAGCCTGTGTTGAATTACATTTACCTTTAGGTGATTTTTTAACATTCGAATTTTGTACGGCCGTTAACTGTTGATGACGCTTACTAGGAGTACCAGCCTCCATATTATTACCACTACAGCCTCCACTGTGACCACTATTGGGCGTTGCTGTTTCTTCTTGTGAGCCAGAGCTTCCATTTTGTGTGGCATTACCTATGAGATAATTGGTGATTTTATTGTGTTGTTTGTTTTGGGACTTTTGGGTTTGCGGTACGGGTGATATATCACCGTTGGAGTGTAAACGCATAACACTGCCAAAGGTGCCATTATTGGTGATTTCGAAGATTTCATCCTCCTGCAGGCCCGCTGAAGTAGAAGGCGTAGAATGACGTTTGCGTTTTTGTAGTTCTTGCTGTTGACGTGCCTCTGCTATGGCTTCTATGGGATGTGAGGGTAATATAGGAGCCTGGGATTTCTGTTTATTTGCCATGTTAGCATTACGTTTTGATTTTTTTGTGGGTGAGCTGCTAGCGCTATTAGACGTTTCATTTGTTGTGGTCTTTGATTTTTTATTAGAGGGTTCAAACATTTTTTCTAAAATATCTAAACAGCTACGCTGTTCTCGATAGGATTTCTTAGCACTAGCATTTGATATGTTGGTATTATTATTTTTAGAGAAAGCATAATGTTGCTGCAATTGCTTGACTTCTGAACCGAAAATTTTAAAACCTTCAAAGGGTGTATTAGGTTCTTCACTCTCCACAGGTGGTTGTGTACAGGGTAGCGGCAGTAAATCTGAGCAATTACTAAAGAGATCTGGTGATTTGGCACTTGTACGTGTATTCTGTTGGGCTAACAATTCCGAAAAACTGGGTACTTTACTGGCTTCGCTTTGGGTGTTTTGTAGATTACGTTTTGGTTTTAAGGCACGTGTTCTGCGGCTAGTCGCTGAAATATTCGTTGACGACGATTGTGAAGTGCTGTTTTCATTTTCAGAACTGGAAAGCGTTATAACGTTATCACGTTTCCTATTGTTTGTAACGCCCAGCGGGCTAGGTGGTATGAATATAACATCAGTTTCGCTAAAGAACCCGGCCGAAGAGTTTAAGGAGGAGGGTATCAGAGAATTTCGCGCTAAAACATTTGGTGTAGGCGGCACCAAGAATTCCGTTGACTTTTCCAGCCCATTATCATAAGCGCCCGCATCACTTAAACGTTGAGCACACTGTAGTGCTTCAAAATCTTGAGAACTTCTTTGGGAAATGATAGAAGCTTGTGTATTTTTTTCCGACTCTTTTGTTTTATCTTCTGTTGCCTTTTTAGTTTTATTCGCTGTAGTTTTTGTTGTGATTTCCCTTTCGTTTGCTTTCTTTTTTGGTTTATTTACTTTATCTATTTGTAGTGCCAAATTTTTCGTTAAATATTTACTAGAACCGCCCGCAGATCTTGTTAAACGTTGCATGCTACGTGTCTCCTTATTGTGTACACCCACCGGTGTTATTTCCAATTCTCGTTTTAAACGTATTTTTTCACTATTTACTACTTTAGTTTGAGTAGCGTTTGAAGAGCTGTTAGTTTGTGGTGTTTCTTCTAAACGCTCCTGTTTGATATGTACCTTATGATTGTCTTTAGTTTTTGTGGTAGTTTTATTGCCTTCCTTCTCTTTTTCAATTGGCCCGGTTCTGGCTTTTCTTGAAGTTAAAGGAGTTGTTGCTGTACTTGTTTCATTTGTTTCCGTACTTTGTTTATTTGCAGTTTTTGTCTTAGATTTGGTGCTCGCATTAGTATTAGTTGTATTGTTTGTATTATCTTTTGTAGCTTTCAATTGCTTTGTTGTAGTATTATTTTCTATTGCTGGCTTGTCTTTTGAATTTGATGTTTCCTTTTGTTTTTCTTCTGTAGTCTTTTGGGCTTTATTGCTTTTTGTGGGTGTTTTTGGTTCAGTTTTAATGATTGCTTTAGTATTGCTAGCAGAGCTATTGTTGTTATTCTCTTTTGTTGTTTTGGCTACTCTTTCATTGGAATTTGTTCTTCTGGCATTTATCTTCTCTGCCCGTTTTTCCTCTAATCTATCTTTAAGTCTTTTAGCTGAGCATACCTCCTCCTTGGCATGCCTCGTTAATCTTTTTGGCGTTTCGGTAATTTTTAATGTATCCACAATATCTTCATCCAGTCTATCCAACTCAGATCGTTTTTTATAACCCCTTTTTGCCACCTTGTTGGTGTTATTTGAACTTTTCTTACTATTCTCCTCTATTTGCTTATTTTCAACAGCAGCTGCATTAGCATTACTTTGTTTATTTAGCTCTTCCTGTTCTTCTCTTTCTTCGCTGGCTAAATCTACTATTTCTATATCATTATTAGGATCATGGCATATTTCTGGTTCATCATCGGCATCCGAATCGGACATTACCAATAAAGGTGACATTAAAACCGCTTCATCGGAATTATCTCGTGCAACAGGTGGCTTTTCCGTAACTATGGGAGGTGTTTCATTTATCAAAGCGACTTCATCATCTACATTATAGATAACTTCATTTTCAGCTTGTAAACTTTTCAGCATTTCTTGTTCCCTTTCCCTTAAACGTTTTTCCTCTTCCTGTTGGAACTGTAAATGTTGTTTCCTTCTTTGCCTACAATACTCTTCGAACAGTTCCTGGGTGTCTTTAATGTGTTCATCTTCACGATTGTGATTATTAACATATTCGATGCTGCTACTTTCCGAATTGGTGGTATTTTGTTTTTCACGCCATAAATCCAGATTGATTTTATAACGATCCTCTTTTACCAAAGGTAATTGCTTCTCAAATTGATGGCAATAACGTCTTAATCGAAAAGCTCTAAAAAAAAGAAATTAACTAATTTTAGTGGTTTTTCAAAAAACTATAATTATCTTTCTCTTACTTGCAGTAGTCGGCCAAACGTTCTCTTTTACAAAAATATTCCTCTAAATCCACACGTTTATAAGCCAATTCCTTGGCATCGGGTAGTTTAAATTTCTCTTCGAATGCCTTAAAGCTCGAGTATTGAGGATCTAAACGTCCCCCTAATCTCAAGCAATTGTGCAGAAGTTTTAAATCACTCTAGTTAAGAAATTATAATGATATTTACTATTTCTCTTCAAGAAAAAATCAAATGTTTACTTACTGTTATATCAACACTAGAGATCAATATACTAATTTTACGTTCATAATGTTTGAGTAGCATTGAAGTGCAAAAACTATTATTTAACATTTGGCCACGATTATCGAGTATTATGAAATCAAATTTAAATTTACTCAAATCATCTATTGTCCTCAGTGTACTCCATTTTGCAATGTATATATTATGAGCAGAATCGGTGGAATCTAAAGGAAATAAAAATTTATTTATTAGTAATATTTTATCCTACGCTCCAAAAACAAAATGTTTGTTTGAAAAGGAACACACAGAAAACTCCAGCCTTCAAAACTCTACTAAAGTAAATACGGATTAGCGATCATGATAGGATCACAACACTAGTGGTTTTTGGCACAAGACACAAAATTTTGGATGGTATTATTCTCATGTCCCTTTCATTTGTGTCAAGATGCGATCCTAATCATTGCAGTGCCTTGGTACCCAACCCAGTCTTATTGTAAACAGTCTTATAATAACACTCAAGAAAATGTTTACATTCTACGAGACAAGACATACCAATACTGTATAATGTCCAGTCATAAGTCTATTAAGAACTCTGAAACAGTAGGTTTAATGATTATTTTTCGACACAGATATTAGCTAAACAAATCTACCTTTCTCTCGATAAAGTTATACATATTCAGAATTCCAATCCTCATATAGATTGTCACGTAAACAATGAATTACCTCGCCAGATTAGCACCAACAAAAGTAGCATTTTGAGCAGCAACAGCTCTTTCAATTACCAAATACCCAAAGCAAGAGGCATACCTCAATATAAGTTTAAGAGTTTCTAACAAAATTAGTTCTTCGTATTGGATACATTCAAAACTTGGCAAGATAACAAGCTTTCCGTGAAAATTACTAACTTTGCTGATACAAAACTACCGTTTAAAACTCTTTCAATATTAAAACGGATTACATTTTCATTAATACCAGCATAAAACAAAACTGTTTAGTAGATTTTTGTTGTTATATAGTTAACTAGCTATACCCTGTGTGCTTTGCTACCCTAAAAGGAATATGTATAAATAAATACCAGATTTATTATATGTAACATATGAAAGATGTCAAGCAAATTATTGCAAGTTCGCCAGTTTCTATCTATCGCCAATTTCTATCTATCTATAAAAAATTTGAATAATATAAGAGTTTCCAATATGCACGAAATTTTGTATTTAATTCATATATGTTGTGCCAAGCCACCCATTGAAAGTCCGCCCGTTATGCTCTAAATGTTCACATGAATTTCAAAGTTCTCCATGTAAAATTTGAAGATTCTAGCTCTAATAGTTTCTCAGATATACGAATTTTTCTATTTGATTCATGTGGGGGCTTCAAGACCCCCCAGATGAAAGACCGCTTTTTTCCTCCAAAATGTTCAAATGAATATTTAAGTTCTTCGTGCAAAATTTGAAGAATTTAGTTCCATTAATTTTCCAGATAAACGAATTTTTGTCTTTAATTAATATAGGAGGTGCCGCTCCCCTCATGGGTAGTCCGCCAATTTATTACCCAAAATGTTTTGATGGAGGTTAAAGTTTTTCGTGCAAAATTTTAAGATTCTAACTGTAATAGTTTCCAAGATAACCGTATTTTTGTATTTAATTTATATGGGAGGTGCCACGTGCAAAGTTTTAAGAATTTAGTTCTATTAGTTTCCCAGATCAACGAATTTTTGTTTTTAATTAATATGGGAGGTGCCGCTCCCCTCATGGGTAGTCCCCCAATTTATTACCCAAAATGTTTACATGGATGTTAAAGTTCTTCGTGCTAAATTTTAAGAATTTAGTTATATTAGTTTCCCAGATAAACGAATTTTTGTGTCTAATTTATATGGGAGGTGCCACGCCCCCTAATGCTAGTCCGCCTACTTTTTGTCCTAAATGATCATATTGACACTAAAGTGGCTCCGAAAAAATTTGAGGACTCTAACTGTTATATTATCTCAAATATACGGATTTTATATTTTCTTAATGTGGGCGTGGCTCATCGCCCACTTCAATTTTCGAAATAAAAAGTAGCCTATTACCTATTCCAGACATGCCGGAATACGCTGTGAAAATTTCAAGAAAATCGGTTCAGCCGTTTAGTAGTCTATAACGTTCAAACATACAAACATACAAACATACAAACAAACACACATTCATTTTTATATATATAGATGCTACGCTTAAAGCTACGTTTATATTGCTAAAGTACTCTACTCTGGAGTAAATTACAACAAAATAGTCAAATTTAAAAAAATATATTTTTAATAATAAGAGAAATTGCTGGAGTTACAACAGCATTGTAAACGTAGCTCAAAGAAAAATATTCGAATATAAATAATCAAAACCTTTTTTTGCCTGAGTACCTAAGTATATAACATTGTAACCACTAACATAACGATACCAGCATAAAATATTTATCACTGGAATAACAATAAAACAAATGATAAACTTATGATAAGAAAAAAACCGCAAATATTTTAAAATACTAATTATGAATATTCGATGTCTGACCTTAAAGCTGAAATACTTAAATATTTCACACTTTCACAAAAACGGTGTTTTTTTAAATTTCATGATACGATATATAGAGGTATTGTATTCTGAGGCCAGATTCGGATTCTATAGAAATGTATATTTTGGTCCCTGGGTTAAATATTTGTTGGCCTGTGTTATCTAACAGAATCCTGCATTCTCTAAATTTTTTGAATAATGCGACAAAAAAGCGAGACAAATCTTATGAGGATTTTGATACTTAGAATCTAACGTAACAGTTATGCTTAGTTTAGCTAAATCCTCTTCTGGGGATTTTAAAGTAATCATCACAAAACGCATACATTCATCCACATTTTAATAATACAATTTAATATGCCAACATTTATAGATTTCTAAAATAAGACCAGATTTTATATAAACATTACTCACCTTTTTCATCTTTTATAACCGTAACATTGGTATTTGTTAAAACATTAAAGTGAAACTCCCAACCATTAACATAACGGTCATCGTTTTGGACAACAATTAAACATTTCTTACTACTACAAGCTGCATCCAACAGAACGGCTACAGCGGCCTGTTTACCCAAGCCACTTTCATCGTTGTAAACACAAAATTCTCCTTTTGCCAAAAAGTTGTGCATAAAACGTATGGCATCCAATTGGAAATCCTTAAGATATTGACGTATGTGACCGGGTATTAAAGCACGAAATGAAAGTCTTACGGGCTCAGGGGGATGGTCTGCCGTGAAATGATACATGTTGCTTGTTCTTCAATATTTCCCACAGTAATCTTTAATGACAGTAGTGCTACTGTTCTCTTCTCTTAGTCTCAGTGTACGTAGTGTAAGGATAAATAAATTGCCACCAAAATATAAAGTAATTTTAAATAGAAAAATATTACAAACATGGAAAAGGAACCAATGAGCAAAGATGATGGAGTATCAATATTTTCTTGATTTATACGTAAATTTGTATAAAACGGCATGTGTGCACTTGTTTTGTTTTCACTTTTTTCGATTTGTTTTAATATATTTTTAGTTATTTGCAATTTGTTTTTAAAAATAAATAATATTTTGATTTTATTTTTATTTAAATAAATTTTAATTTTTAATTTTATTTGGGTCAATGAAGAAGTTTATGAAAAAATCAAACGTAGACGTTCTTTTTTTGTTACGTGTTGTTTTTGTTTTCTGTTTTGCTGCTGCTTTTGTCTCTGCTTGATTTTCTTGTTTTGTTGTTGTTTTTATTTTCATATGATTTGAAACTTTAATAAATATGTATGCATGTAGGTATGTATTATTGTCGCTCTTTTGTAGTTACAACGTGATAATACCCGCCGACAAGCTCTTTCTTCGTGGGGTACACTCAAAAAATATTAGAAAATTTTCTATAGTACAAATTCCCGCCATTTTTCTTTTTTTACTTTTTGTGGTTCATGACATTTTTTATTTACTATTGCGTTTTATTTTCAATATTTACTTTAATTAAACACTTTTATTTAAACAGATTTTAATTTTCATAATGTTGTGAAATGTAAATCAAGTTGTTTTATATATTTCTATAATATTTTTATAAATTTTTATTTGAGTGCAATAAACTTTTCTAAAAAAAATCCACTTGATGAAAGCAAAACAAAAAACGTACTAAAAAAACAAACAGGGTTGATGGTTGATGGATTATATTTTACAAAGTTGCAGAAAAAGGTACGCATGGGAAGAAGTACATAATGAATTTATTAAAATGTTCTTTAAATAGATAATTTTTTGAAAATTATCCATATGTATAGAACACAAAAATATTGCATTAATTATCTATTATAAAGTTTGTACAAGTAGAGAATTAAACGAATTTTCATATCTTTTGGCACCAGTGCAGTAATATGGCAGCTTCTTCAAAAATAACACTTCTGGCAACACCTTGTTAAATAGGAACAGTTAGAAACACTTGAGAATAGTTTAGTTAATAAACAAAATAAGCGAAGAAACTTGTAGAAATTGTAGAATTTTAGTTATTTTATTAATAAAAAATGGAATACGCACGTTCAGATTGTATATTAAGAGAAATCCTCGAGGAACGCAAATCATTAACCGGATTTCTGGATGCAGTATTTGGTTTTATGAGCAGAAAGTAAGTTTGGAATACAAAAATGTTGTTGGAATTTAAAATAACATTTCCTTTTATTTTAGCACAGACTTTTTTCATATACAAAAAACAAAAGATGATAAAATAGGCTTCCCCAGAGGCGTTAAGGAACAAATTTTAATGAGTTGTATGCAAAAATATGAACACAAAATGGAAGAACCAAAACTGACAAGGGATCTAATAGTAGACGTACCCCAAGTGGTAGCAGAAGAAGTGGAAGTTATGTCGGAGGAAATTAATGAGGAAAACTTAAACAATACAGATTCGGAAGTGGAGTCAGATAAACAGAATGATATTGAAATGTTAGAATCAACTAATAAAAATGAAAGTTCGGCAAATACTATAAAGTTTAATGAGGATGACTACAAAAATGGTTCACTATTTGAAAACTATTGTTGGTCACAGACTTTAAAAGATGTAGAACTACAGGTGCTCTTACCTAAGGAAGTAAAAATGGCTAAACATGTTAAAGTACAATTGAAAACAAATAAAATAACACTGAAAACCTTACTGCCCAAAGAAGAAACTTTAATTGATGCTGAAACTTGGGATAAATACAGACACAATGAGGTACTTTGGAGCATAACGGATGGGAAACTGGTTATAAATTTTGGTAGGATGTTTTTTTTATAAAAAAAAGGAATGTTCACTAACTAATTAACTATATTATTACAGATAAACTTAAGGAATGTTGGTGGGATAAGTTATTTTTAAGTGATACAGCGGCCATTGATATTAAAGCAGTTGATACTGAACGTCCTTTGAATGATTATTCGCCGGATACTCAAAATGAAATAGAAAAGTTACATTTACAGCAACAGTCGGAACAAACACATGACTTAAAAACTTTGCCCTTAAGCGAAAGTGAACAAATGGCTCGTTTACGACAAGCTTGGAATGCTGAGGGATCACCTTTTAAGGGACAACCGTTTGATCCATCAGTAGTTAAGTTTAATTAAAGTTTCAAGAATTTGTAAATACATAATAAAAGATTTGTTGTAATTAAAAATAAAATTTTCGAAAATTTTTATTAAACATAGAATTTTTTGGAAAATTATCTAATAATAGAGATTTTTTGGAAAAACATTAAAATGAATTTTACAATTTTTTGTAAAATTTTCTAAAAATAAAGAAAAAAGGAAAATTAATAGAGGTTTTTGGGTAATTTTATAAAAAAAAAAATATAAAATTTTAAAAAATTAAGAAAAAAAATTATTTTTCGGACAATTTTCTAAAAGAGATTTCTGGAAAATATTTCAAAATAGAAAATTTTTGAGAATTTCTGTAAAATAAATAAAAATAAATCTTTTTAGGAAAAATGTTTATGACTTTTACATATTCTTTTCTTTATTTTAAAATGATTAGCTTCTTTAAATTACATTTGATTGATTGTAAATTGTGTAGGAATTTATTTATGATCAATGCAATACAATTTAATTGTCCTATGGTTATTTTAGTTTATTATCTTTTTAAATAATTTAGTTCATAATTTTTTTTTTTTTTATAATTATTCATTTTGTGTTGAAAGAATCATTGTAAAGTAGAAATTTGTAACCGCTTATGGCCTATAGGCTAGGTTATTGAATATTGTTAAATAAAATAAATAAAAAATAACGTTTTGTTATAAATATATAAGCAAATCTAGGATTGAATTGTATTGTTATTTAATTCTTTTGAGACAATTATTTTAAAATAAGTTTTACATTAACTGAAAATCTGAGATTTTACTAAATTTTTATAAAATAATTTAAATAATTGTTTTATTTATTTATTCATTTGTTTTGTAATTTTATTAGTTTAGTTAATTTCAGAATATTTGCTCTTATATATTGGCATCTCTAAATATTGCCAACTACCCGAACTTGGCATTACTTTTATGTAAATATTGCCACTTGTTGGAATAAAGTGTTGCCATACTGCCTAATCACCGCTTGACAACTTTGACAGCCGTTTTTCTTCCTCCTTTTCTTTCTTTCTTTTTTAGCAGGCTTTTTGGTAGGTGTTGTGTGTTAAAATTAAATCTTTAAAAATATGAAAATTATAAAGCCATCTATAAAATTTAAATGAAAAATGTGAAAAAACACAATGTTATTAAAAGTGCAACGTTAATATTTTGTGAATTTTCACGAAAACTTTTAGAAAAAATGTTCCAAAAAAATACTTGTAAACAAAAAGTTTGAAATGTACAGAAATGGCTCTTATAAATGAATTCCAGCAATGAAATTGTCTTTTTATGTGTCCTATTCAACAGTACAAACATTTAATGTTTTCCTTTTCTATTGTGACTTATTTTAGAAAACTAAAGCCACACAATGGGTCGTGTTATTCGTGCACAACGTAAAGGTGCTGGGTCCGTCTTCAAGGCCCACGTACATCACCGCAAAGGCGCTGCTAAATTGAGATCTTTGGATTTCTCTGAACGTAATGGCTACATTCGCGGTGTTGTCAAGGTAGGTTTTAATTTGACAATTGTTATTTACTATGTCAAGGTGTGGGTTGCTAACAAGTTTTGTTTTTGTTTATATTTTAGGAAATCATCCACGATCCCGGCCGTGGTGCTCCCTTGGCTGTAGTCCACTTCCGTGACCCTTACCGCTACAAGATCCGCAAGGAACTCTTCATTGCCCCCGAAGGTATGCACACCGGTCAATTCGTCTACTGCGGCCGTAAAGCTACCCTCCAAATCGGTAATGTTATGCCCGTATCTCAAATGCCTGAAGGTACCATCATCTGCAACTTGGAAGAGAAGACCGGTGATCGGGGCCGTTTGGCTCGTACCTCTGGTAACTACGCTACCGTCATTGCCCACAACCCCGACACCAAGAAGACCCGTGTCAAGTTTGCCCTCTGGCGCCAAGAAAGTTGTCCCCTCCGCTAACCGTGCTATGGTCGGTATCGTAGCTGGTGGTGGTCGTATCGACAAACCCATCTTGAAGGCCGGTCGTGCCTACCACAAATACAAGGTCAAGCGTAACAGCTGGCCTAAGGTACGTGGTGTTGCTATGAACCCCCGTTGAACATCCCCACGGTGGTGGTAACCATCAACATATTGGGTAAGGCTTCCACAGTTAAGCGTGGTACCTCTGCTGGTCGTAAGGTCGGTCTTATTGCTGCCCGTCGTACTGGTAGAATTCGTGGTGGCAAGGGTGATTCCAAGGATAAATAGATTGCTAAGTAATTTTATACAAATATCAATTGATTTGATATCAAAGATTAACAACAACAATAATGACATCTTTGTTTACTGGTGTTTTATGCTATCAGTAGAGTTGATAAGAATTAAGTTTTATGTTAAAATAAAGATGATAAATGAATTACAACAATTCTTTTCCTAAAAAAATGTTTTCAAATATTTTATTTAAACTTTACCTTTAAGAAATTTTAGTAAATAGATAAAATTATTTCCCTATTCGTTTTGGATCTTGAAAATTCCATTTTCGGTCTCTATATTTTTCTTTTATATGTCGCCAGTAGCAATATTTGATTTGGTTTTACAATTACGGCTGTTAGCATACTCCGGGCAAATATGTCCGGTTAAAATAGAAAATCATTAAAGTTAATGGTTAGAAAAAAATACTCTAGTTCCTGGACTCCAATATTTTTAAAACTTAGACGGGTTTGTATTATTATTAAGTTCAAAACTTAATTTAAGTAATATTTGAATACAAAGCAAATAAAAGTATTCGAAAGCGGTTTTTAAAAAGTAAAAAACCGGGTTATTCGATATTCGAAAAATCAACATTTAGAAATGACCGACACAAGTTTCTGCTTTAAACTAACACCGGTTGAAACCCCGAGTCGATCGCCCTAAGACATATGTATGTACACGACAACATATTCGTGTTTTGTAACGATGTCGTTATTAAGTGGTTTTCGGGAGTTGCCTTTATAGAGGAGCTATGAGGTCTATCTAGAAAAATGTTTACAGACTAATTTGTATAAATACGAAACATATTCGAGTATAATTTTATCAAGACATCGTTATGTATTAAGTAATGAGCTATTTACGATTAATTGATTTTCGCAAGCAGACTTTATGTGAAGGTACGATCAATTATATATCGATCCGGGAAAACTCGATTTGGTTATTTATTAACAAATGATTCTTTTAATTGGTTTTCGGAATCGGACCTTATATGGGACCTATGGGTAATTGTGTATCGATACAGATTTAAGTTGGTAATATGATTTCTATTGATATTAAATTTATAAGTGCAAACTTTTGTGGTAAAACCGATATTCTAGAGGGAGTTATTAACAAACAATAAATTCTTTTTATGAGAGTTATTGCCTAGACAAAATCCTTGTTACAAAATTTGTTAAAATATCTACTATACTTTCTAAAAAACTAATCATGAAAAAAAGTAATATTCACATGGGTAATTTCAGAATTTTCCTCACGAAATTTATTTCATTACAAAGTGACCTACTCTATTCATACTAAAAAATACAACCTTACCGAAGTGAGTACTCTGCCATAAAAAGTAATCGGTAATAAGTACTTAGTAACCAAAATACTCATAAATTTTAAGTATCTAACAACAGTTAGTCAGATTGGAACGAAAAAAAGTTGTGATGTGTATTTAACAATTGTTTTCGCTCAAAATAAAACGAAAAAAAATAATAAATTATTTGTAATTAGCGATAAACGGTGAAAAAATTTGTATAGTAATTATTAGAGAAAATCACCTGGAAAAAGAAATAAACGAAAAAAGTGAAAACTGCAAAAATTACAAGTGTAAAAACAACAGCAAGATAATTACGTACATTTATGTGTGTATATACACAAACATACACTCACACACAAATAAAATCACGCAGATCCAACTAAACTGAGAAAAACAGCAGTGAAAAAGGTGTTTTTAGGAGGAGTGAGAAAAAAAGGTGAATACAAAAATAAATATAAAAGAAAAAAATATAGAAAATATAAAATTATATA
>NW_023995218.1:80000-145539 GCF_015586225.1 Lucilia sericata | reverse complement strand
CCAGAACGCATAATTCATCAATGTTGTGGCCCGTCGCCATGATTGTACAGTCGTCCGCATATGAAATCACTTCCACGCCTTGTGGAGGTGCGGGGAGCTTAGAGAGGTAGAAGTTAAACAAAAGTGGCGATAGTACTCCACCTTGAGGTACGACTTGTTTAACTCTACGGGGTTTAGAGCGTCTGTCTCCAAACTCCACGAATGACTGACGGCCACTCAGATAGTTTACGATCCATCTCTTCGTGTTGTTGTTCGTGACTGACAGTGTCGAAGGCCTTCGACAGGTCAAGAGCCACTAGGACCGTCCTTTCACAGGGCCTCTGCTGATTTAAGCCTTGTGAGATCTGAGTGGCAATGGCGGTTAATGCTGTAGTGGTGCTGTGCATTTTGCGGAAGCCATGCTGGTGACGAGCTGTATGATTGTCCCTCTGTCGCCTCTTTCCCAGATTTTAAAATGGGAATGACTCTACCCTTTTTCCAGGCTTCGGGTATTACGAGGCTGCTCACTGACTTGTTGAAGACCATAGTCAGGTACTCAACTCCCCGCTCGCCAAGGTGTTTTAACATCAGCATGGATATTCCGTCGGGCCAATCGCCTTAGATGGTTTAGCGTTGTTGATGACGTCTGCAACTTCAGCTGTGGTGAAGGGTTGTAGTATGTCCGGGACTGGAAGGTTGTGAAGTTTGCGAACAACACTTCGTTTCGCCTTGTCTCTCTCAGGGTGCTCAATGAATTGCCGGCAAAATGCGCGCGAGCACCCTTCAGGGTCGGAAATGGGGATATCTGCAAACTTAATAGCGACCCTGTCATCCTTCTTCATCGGGTTAGAGAGAGATCGAACTGTAGACCTCAACTTACTAACACCCGAACTCAGGTTGCAGTTCTTCAAGTGATCTAGCCATCTTTTCCGCTTGTCCTCATTTACCAACCTGCTGATTTCAATATTCAGCTGGTTGAGTCTTGGATCACCTGGGTTGGTATTTCGGATGTCATCTCTTTCATCTGCAAGCCTGGCTGCTTCTGCTGGGAAGTGCGGCCGCACTACGGATATACGACCAGCAGGTATAAAGCGAGCAGCTGCTGAGATGACAGTTTCACGGAACTTCCTCTCTGAATGGTGTACTTTGGAGGGAAAATTTAGATCACTGAAGATGCGTTCGGACTTTCAAAAATTTTAACTTTTTTTCAGTGTATTCCTTTTAATTTATTTCCTCAATAACTTTTCTTTACAAAAGAACTTTAAATCCCTGATTCTCTAATGAAATAAAATCTATAATTTACCTAACAAACCCTTAGGTCATTAAAACACCGTATATAATTTTTTAAAATTCCATAAATTTCTCTACAGATTTCATTGTTAACACCACAGAAACAAACTGCTAAAGTTTTCCCTTAAAATGCCAACAATTTTTGAAAGCATCAATGTCGTTTTCTTTTGTTTTGTTTTAATAATTGGGAAAAATGCCAACCTCTTTAGAATAATGTACCTAAGTACTATTAGTATGGGTTAAATAAACTAGTTTTTCTAAACCAGTCCATACTATAACAGCAACGTTTGCACGTGTGCTTATTTTCAATGATTTCATGATTTCGTTAAGGAATTTTAAACCAGAAATTACACACTTTGTAATAGAACTTGACCATACAGTTGCAGTCGTAAGAGATGCCATCATCCACACAGCATTTAAAGTCTTACAGGGCTTGATATGGAATTTAAAAGGGTGTGTTTCCTTTACATTCTAAACATTCATTCAATCATCTTTCCTTCATTTCCTTCATTTCATTTAAGGTTTTTGTCTTGCAACTCTGCAGGATCTTACTTTTTATAAATTACCACTAATTTATAAACAATTTTTCATTTTAATAATGTCAATTATTCTTTAAAATTGTTGCCTTTACAATAAAATATAAACTTCCTTTTTGACATTTCATCATAAAAAAGGACGTCTTATAATGTTGTGTAATATTTTGGGTTGTGTAACATATAATTAATCTCTAGCAATTAGCCTGTGTTTTGATTTTTGTTCATTGGGTTTTTATTTTGAAATTTTCTTTACATATTTCTATTATAAAATTTTTCCAATTACAAAAGTTTCAGTTCAAAGTTTTAAGTAGTTTTGGTGTTTTAGATTTAACAAGGTTGTGATCTATGATTTTTTGCTTGTATTGTTTAATCTAAAAACAAAGAGGAGTTATTAACAAAGAAATTGGGATTGTGGGTATATAAAGATATTGTAGGGATATGGCAAATGCTATTAATGTTAAGCTCATGGCGTGCTAAGGAGTTTTTTAACTATTTCTTTTAAAAGTTTTTATAATTAAAGGGTCAAGTTTTGTGTTAAATATTGAGGTCTTCTTATACTGAATATATATTTCTCATGTTGATCCATATTTTTTGAGTATTAAAGCCTAATTTAAGGGGATGTAAGAACAGAATTTTAATAATATGCTACATATCCTGCAGGATATTTGATCTAGATGTTCAAACAAACTGCTTACATATACTTAATATGCTCGTTCATTTCTAGTTCAGTTCTAGTTCAGTTCTAGTTCAGTTCTAGTTCTGTTCTAGTTCTGTTCTAGTTCTGTTCTAGTTCTGTTCTAGTTCTGTTCTAGTTCTGTTCTAGTTTGTTCTGTTCTAGTTCTGTTCTAGTTCTGTTCTAGTTCTGTTCTGTTCTGTTCTAGTTCTGTTCTAGTTCTGTTCTAGTTCTGTTCTAGTTCTGTTCTAGTTCTGTTCTAGTTCTGTTCTAGTTCTGTTCTAGTTCTGTTCTAGTTCTGTTCTAGTTCTGTTCTAGTTCTGTTCTAGTTCTGTTCTAGTTCTGTTCTAGTTCTGTTCTAGTTCTGTTCTAGTTCTGTTCTAGTTCTGTTCTAGTTCTGTTCTAGTTCTGTTCTAGTTCTGTTCTAGTTCTGTTCTAGTTCTGTTCTAGTTCTGTTCTAGTTCTGTTCTAGTTCTGTTCTAGTTCTGTTCTAGTTCTGTTCTAGTTCTGTGCTAGTTCTGTTCTAGTTCTGTTCTAGTTCTGTGTTCTAGTTCTGTTCTAGTTCTGTTCTAGTTCTGTTCTAGTTCTGTTCTAGTTCTGTTCTAGTTCTGTTCTAGTTTGTTCTAGTTCTGTTCTAGTTCTGTTCTAGTTCTGTTCTAGTTCTGTTCTAGTTCTGTTCTAGTTCTATTCTAGTTCTATTCTAGTTCTGTTCTAGTTCTGTTCTAGTTCTGTTCTAGTTCTGTTCTAGTTCTGTTCTAGTTCTGTTCTAGTTCTGTTCTAGTTCTGTTCTAGTTCTGTTCTAGTTCTGTTCTAGTTTGTTCTAGTTCTGTTCTAGTTCTGTTCTAGTTCTGTTTAGTTCTGTTCTAGTTCTGTTCTAGTTCTGTTCTAGTTCTGTTCTAGTTCTGTTCTAGTTCTGTTCTAGTTCTGTTCTAGTTCTGTTCTAGTTCTGTTCTAGTTCTGTTCTAGTTCTGTTCTAGTTCTGTTCTAGTCTTGTTCTAGTTCTGTTCTAGTTCTATTCTAGTTCTGTTCTGTTCTAGTTCTGTTCTAGTTCTGTTCTAGTTCTGTTCTAGTTCTGTTCTAGTTCTGTTCTAGTTCTGTTCTAGTTCTGTTCTAGTTCTGTTCTAGTTCTGTTCTAGTTCTGTTCTAGTTCTGTTCTAGTACTGTTCTAGTTCTGTTCTAGTTCTGTTCTAGTTCTGTTCTAGTTCTGTTCTAGTTCTGTTCTAGTTCTGTTCTAGTTCTGTTCAAGTTCTGTTCTAGTTCTGTTCTACTTCTGTTCTAGTTCTGTTCTAGTTCTGTTCTAGTTCTGTTCTAGTTCTGTTCTAGTTCTGTTCTATTTCTGTTCTAGTTCTGTCCTAGTTCTGTTCTAGTTCTGTTCTAGTTCTGCTCTAGTTCTGCTCTAGTTCTTTTCTAGTTCTGTTCTAGTTCTGTTCTAGTTCTGTTCTAATTCTGTTCTATTTCTGTTCTAGTTCTGTTCTAGTTCTGTTCTAGTTCTGTTCTAGTTCTGTTCTAGTTCTGTTCTAGTTCTGTTCTAGTTCTGTTCTAGTTCTGTTCTAGTTCTGTTCTAGTTCTGTTCTAGTTCTGTTCTAGTTCTGTGTTCTAGTTCTGTTCTAGTTCTGTTCTAGTTCTGTTCTAGTTCTGTTCTAGTTCTGTTCTAGTTCTGTTCTAGTTCTGTTCTAGTTCTGTTCTAGTTCTGTTCTAGTTCTGTTCTAGTTCTGTTCTAGTTCTTCTAGTTCTGTTCTAGTTCTGTTCTAGTTCTGTTCTAGTTCTGTTCTAGTTCTGTTCTAGTTCTGTTCTAGTTCTGTTCTAGTTCTGTTCTAGTTCTGTTCTAGTTCTGTTCTAGTTCTGTTCTAGTTCTGTTCTAGTTCTAGTCTAGTTCTATTCTAGTTCTGTTCTAGTTCTGTTCTAGTTATGTTCTATTTCTGTTCTAGTTCTGTTCTAGTTCTGTTCAAGTTCTGTTCAAGTTCTGTTCAAGTTCTGTTCAAGTTCTGTTCAAGTTCTAGTTCTAGTTTAGTTTGTAATAACTTTCATCTGTAAAACAAAGTTTTCATTTGCTATAAATATAAAAGAAAGTTATTTAAAACTATAAAATCAATTATACTATGTATTTCGAGAAATTAACACAACATTAACAAGATGTCAAGTTAACAATGGTAAGACATAAATGTCTGCTGTCATTTTATTGGCTTGTCAGTATGTCATGGTTTATTAATTCTTTTTATGTTAACAATAAAATAAAAACACATCTCTTAAACTATATATAATAAATCACTTACAAAACAAACTACATACATATAAAATTAAATGTAATAAAAAGCGAATTCCTTAACGAATCAAATTCTACAACCTTAAGACATAAAATTTAAGGAATTGGGAAAAGGAGTAAGAAAAATTAAACTTACAAGAAGATGATTCAGTAGTTGATTTTGTAATAAAAGTGTGAAGTAAAAAAGAAGTCTGATTTTATTAACAAAACCCAGACTAGAAGATTTGAACTACATTTTTTTTATTGTTCTCCAAAAGAAACCCCATTACGAAATGTTTTTTCTATTGTTCTTCATATAAAATATGTGGAACTAGGACACACATGAATATTGAATGATTTTCTAAGGAATTTCAAAAGAATTAAAAGTTTCATTACAAAAACCAGTTGGAAAAAAAAACACCGCTGTGATATCTTTTCATAGCGATTTTTTTGTAATTAAAAACTAAATCTTCTTACTGCTTTCAGAAAAGAAATAGAACTTTTTCTTTAGTAAACAGCCAGGATTTATGACAGCTTACAAAAGGAAAAACTCCCTATTGTATAAATCAAAGAGTATTAAAAAGAAATTTTTCATGCAACAAAAATTCTAAACAAAAGTATATCGGAAACGAAAAGCGGCACTGATAACAGTACAGAACGGTACAATAAAACTAAATTTATACAAATCATAATAAAAATTATGCATTTTTAATTTTTATGGCTTAACACAACAAAAACATTCATTCACACACACAGACGCACGCACACTCTCGCACAATTTTCATTTCCTTCAAAGAAAAAAGTAAATGTTGTAATAAAGAAAAGGATTTCCCTTCTTTCCTCGAAGAAGAAAACCAACCCAACCGGGAGGGGAGGGTGAATTTATAATGACTTGCATATGTTGAAAAGCAATTCATATCAATAGAAATGCAAATAATAAAAAGAATTATAATTTTAATTTATGACAATTTCCAAAACGCTACATTTACAAACATTTACATTCACAATTATTAGAAATCGTTCTTATGCTGGGTTTTAAGTGTTTTTTAAATGCTTTCCATGCAAAAGAAATAGTCCTTGCGTGTTTAAACTATTTATGCTTGAACTGAAATCCTAGGGGAGTGTTGATTTGTGAATTTAAAAGTCTGCCTGCCTGCCAGTCAACCAACCTCAGTAGGCAAATTTTATTTTTGGTATCCCACCGTTTGTTTGTTGCAAATCAAACGTAAGTTAAGTGTTTTTCAATAATTATAGTTATGAGCTGGAAAAATTGCTTAACGAAAACTTGCCTAAATATTATCGCAATAATTTACATATAAGGAAACCGAAACAAATAACTTTTTTAAACAATTTGTACATTAATCGGCTGTGGCGAAGCTTACATACCCCTTCCACTCCAAACATATACAATTTTTTGTGAGAAAAAGGATTTGAGTTCTAGTTTAATTCTAGTTCAGTTCTTGTTTAGTTCTAGTTCAGTTCTAGTTCAGTTCTAGTTCAGTTCTAGTTCAGTTCTAGTTCAGTTCTAGTTCAGTTCTAGTTCAGTTCTAGTTCAGTTCTAGTTCAGTTCTAGTTCAGTTATAGTTCAGTTCTAGTTCAGTTCTAGTTCAGTTCTAGTTCAGTTCTAGTTCAGTTCTAGTTCAGTTCTAGTTCAGTTCTGGTTCAGTTCTAGTTCAGTTCTAGTTCAGTTCTAGTTCAGTTCTAGTTCAGTTCTAGTTCAGTTCTAGTTCAGTTCTAGTTCAGTTCTAGTTCAGTTCTAGTTTAGTTCAGTTCTAGTTCAGTTCTAGTTCAGTTCTAGTTCAGTTCTAGTTCAGTTCTAGTTCAGTTCTAGTTCAGTTCTAGTTCAATTCTAGTTCAGTTCTAGTTCAGTTCTAGTTCTAGTTCAGTTCTAGTTCAGTTCTAGTTCAGTTCTAGTTCAGTTCTAGTTCAGTTCTAGTTCAGTTCTAGTTAAGTTCTAGTTCAGTTCTAGTTCAGTTCTAGTTCAGTTCTAGTTCAGTTCTAGTTCAGTTCTAGTTCAGTTCTAGTTCAGTTCTAGTTCAGTTCTGGTTCAGTTCTAGTTCAGTTCTAGTTCAGTTCTAGTTCTAGTTCTAGTTCAGTTCTAGTTCAGTTCTAGTTCAGTTCTAGTTCTAGTTCAGTTCTAGTTCAGTTCTAGTTCAGTTCTAGTTCAGTTCTAGTTCAGTTCTAGTTCAGTTCTAGTTCAGTTCTAGTTCAGTTCTAGTTCAGTTCTAGTTCAGTTCTAGTTCAGTTCTAGTTCAGTTCTAGTTCAGTTCTAGTTCAGTTCTAGTTCAGTTCTAGTTCAGTTCTAGTTCAGTTCTAGTTCAGTTCTAGTTCAGTTCTAGTTCAGTTCTGGTTCAGTTCTGGTTCAGTTCTAGTTCAGTTCTAGTTCAGTTCTAGTTCAGTTCTAGTTCAGTTCTAGTTCAGTTCTAGTTCAGTTCTAGTTCAGTTCTAGTTCAGTTCTAGTTCAGTTCTAGTTCAGTTCTAGTTCAGTTCTAGTTCAATTCTAGTTCAGTTCTAGTTCAGTTCTAGTTCTAGTTCTAGTTCAGTTCTAGTTCAGTTCTAGTTCAGTTCTAGTTCAGTTCTAGTTCAGTTCTAGTTCAGTTCTAGTTCAGTTCTAGTTCAGTTCTAGTTCAGTTCTAGTTAAGTTCTAGTTAAGTTCTAGTTAAGTTCTAGTTCAGTTCTAGTTCAGTTCTGGTTCAGTTCTGGTTCAGTTCTAGTTCAGTTCTAGTTCAGTTCTAGTTCAGTTCTAGTTCAGTTCTAGTTCAGTTCTATTTCAGTTCTAGTTCTAGTTCAGTTCTAGTTCAGTTCTAGTTCAGTTCTAGTTCAGTTCTAGTTCAGTTCTAGTTCAGTTCTAGTTCAGTTCTAGTTCAGTTCTAGTTCAGTTCTAGTTCAGTTCTAGTTCAGTTCTAGTTCAGTTCTGGTTCAGTTCTGGTTCAGTTCTAGTTCAGTTCTAGTTCAGTTCTAGTTCAGTTCTAGTTCAGTTCTAGTTCAGTTCTAGTTCAGTTCTAGTTCAGTTCTAGTTCAGTTCTAGTTCAGTTCTAGTTCAGTTCTAGTTCAGTTCTAGTTCAGTTCTAGTTCAATTCTAGTTCAGTTCTAGTTCAGTTCTAGTTCAGTTCTAGTTCAGTTCTAGTTCAGTTCTAGTTCAGTTCTAGTTCAGTTCTAGTTCAGTTCTAGTTCAGTTCTAGTTCAGTTCTAGTTCAGTTCTAGTTCAGTTCTAGTTCAGTTCTAGTTCAGTTCTAGTTCAGTTCTAGTTCAGTTCTAGTTCAGTTCTAGTTCAGTTCTAGTTCAGTTCTAGTTCAGTTCTAGTTCAGTTCTAGTTCAGTTCTAGTTCAGTTCTAGTTCAGTTCTAGTTCAATTCTAGTTCAATAAGGACTAAATATTTACCGGCAAAAATTTAATTTACATCCTTGTTAAGTTAAATTCTTTGTTAAATGACGTAAGATGTTATCACTACCAGAAGAAGCGTGTTTCACAAGACATCCTAGTAAATAAAGAAATGACGTAAGTTGTAGAGAAGAAAAATAGCAAAAAAAAAAATCACTTAAATTAGCAATACAGGTAGCAAGGATACCCAAGACACTTCTTAAGAATTCTTTTATTTATATTTTATTAACATTGAACATTTCGTAACAATTTTGCCAAGAAAAGGGTTTATTTATGCTTTATTTTTCTTTGGGGGATTTTAACTTTGTTTAGTTTTCTTTATGCTCCTCTTCTTCTGTATACCAACCAAATCCCCAAGGAGTTGACTCATGTTTTATCCTGTTGCTGCTGTACTTTTTGTTATTTTCTTTGATTCGTTTTTTTTCCAACAAAACAAACTCTAAAAGAAAACAGCGAAAAAGTATAAATAACTTTTAACTTAGAAGTTACTACAATCAATTCGTCTGTTTTATAGAATTGTAACAAGTTTCTTTAGGGGATGATAAAAAAATCACTTCCATTCAAGAATTCTTATTGAGAGAGTGAAATAAATGAGAAGAGAGGCAGAGTTTTGAAATAAATTTTCTGCATAAAGGAATTTCTTGTAAACAAAGGGGTTATATTTTATTCTCACATTCTCTCATTGGGTTTGTTTACTTTTTTTTTAGTTTTTCTCCCCTTTAGTTAATAAAATGTTGTTGTTTTTATTCGCGTAAACCTGTACTTAAGATTTTGAACCACAAACCAACACCCTATACTACTCCGTTTTATCCTTAAGTTCCTTTATAGCGTGTTTGCAGGGGATTTAATATTAAACAACTTCAAGGATATTCATGTTCTTCCTGTTTTGTTTATTTCTTTTTCTTTCTCTCTATTTTTCTTATTGAGTTCTGTTATGTTTTTCCTTTAGATTGCTTTATTATCTTGTAAAAAGGACTCTATGACACAGTTTTCTGGTGCAATTCAGGGAAGTCGGTCGTTGTTTTTGTCGTTTTTTAAAGAAATCGCGTAAATTCGTTAGTAGAGTAGTATTTTATTTATTGTTTTTTAGCAATTATTGATGTTTTTTGTTAGTCTTTTTCTTATTGAAAACAAATTAAAAGTGTTTAATACAAGGACTTATTGTAACAAGGATATTTATAAAAAATAACTAAAACATAATCTGCACTAAAATTAAGAACTTGTTAAAAATAAATTTGTTTACAAACAATCTTAACAACTATTGTGTATATTACTTTCTTGAAAAGTTAAGTAATTTACTAAAGATCAAGGATATAACCAGTTGACTTTTAAAGGTAAAATATTTAAATTGAAGACTTTACAAATGTTGAAATAATTACCAAAACCTCATTTTTTCAATAAAATTTCATTTGTTACCAAACACAGATAAAAATGCATATTTTTTGCTTTGAATCAAAATTTTTACTAAAATACACTTTTCAACTGAAAATTCTGATTTTCATTAAAAATTCTATATTTTACTAAAAATCCAAATTTTCACTAAAATCTAAAGTTTCACAGAAAATCTAAATTTTCACTAAAAATCTAGATTTTCGTTAAAAATTAATTTTTTAATAAAAATTATATTTTTCACTAAAATCCAAATTTTAACTAAAAACCCAAATTTCTCTAAAAATCCAAATTTTCACTAAAAACCCAAATTTCACTAAAAATCCAAATTTTTCACTAAAAGCCAAAATTTCACTAAAAATCCAAATTTTCACTAAAAATCCAAAGTTTCACTAAAAATTAGATTATTTATTAAAATCCCAATTTTACTAAAAATGTAATTTTTTTTCAGTTCTAGTTCAGTTTATTTCAGTTCTATGTAGTTCAGTTCTAGTACAGTTCTATGTAGTTCAGTTCTAGTTCAGTTGTAGTTCAGTTCTAGTTCAGTACTAGTTCAGTTCTAGTTCTGTTCTAGTTCAGTTCTAGTTCAGTTCTAGTACAGTTCTAGTACAGTTCTAGTTCAGTTCTAGTACAGTTCTAGTTCAATTCTAGTTCAGTTCTAGTTCAGTTCTAGTTCAGTTCTAGTTCAGTTCTAGTTCAGTTCTAGTTCAGTTCTAGTTCAGTTCTAGTTCAGTTGTAGTTCTAGTTCAGTTCTAGTTCAGTTCTAGTTCAGTTCTAGTTCAGTTCTAGTTCAGTTCTAGTTCAGTTCTAGTTCAGTTCTAGTTCAGTTCTAGTTCAGTCTAGTTCAGTTCTAGTTCAGTTCTAGTTCAGTTCTAGTTCAGTTCTAGTTCAGTTCTAGTTCAGTTCTAGTTCTAGTTCAGTTCTAGTTCAGTTCTAGTTCAGTTCTAGTTCAGTTCTAGTTCAGTTCTAGTTCTAGTTCTAGTTCAGTTCTAGTTCAGTTCTAGTTCAATTCTAGTTCAATTCTAGTTCAGTTCTAGTTCAGTTCTAGTTCAGTTCTAGTTCAGTTCTAGTTCAGTTCTAGTTCAGTTCTAGTTCAGTTCTAGTTCAGTTCTAGTTCAGTTCTAGTTCAGTTCTAGTTCAGTTCTAGTTCAGTTCTAGTTCAGTTCTAGTTCAGTTCTAGTTCAGTTCTAGTTCAGTTCTAGTTCAGTTCTAGTTCAGTTCTAGTTCAATTCTAGTTCAGTTCTAGTTCAGTTCTAGTTCTAGTTCAGTTCTAGTTCAGTTTTAGTTCAGTTCTAGTTCAGTTCTAGTTCAGTTCTAGTTCAGTTCTAGTTCAGTTCTAGTTCAGTTCTACTTCAGTTCTAGTTAGTTCTAGTTTAGTTCTAGTTTAGTTCTAGTTTAGTTCTAGTTTAGTTCTAGTTTAGTTCAAGTTTAGTTCTGTTGAGGTGGCCTCTGAGCACATTATTACACGATCTTATGCAAGGTCGAAATGCATAACATAATTTATGGGATCGCATAGCTATGCTGTCTATTACGAGTTAAAATTTAATAGATTTTCTATAATTTTCCCAATGATCTACCATATGATCTTAGGAAGTTCTGAGACTAATAATTCTCCAAGAGATTGCATTTAGCCATACTTTATATTATGTTCCCTAATGTTTTACAAACAATTATTTTCAATTAGTGTTTCAAACTTAACACTAAACTAATAATAATAGTTCCCTGCTTTCTAATATTAAAATTTCCAATGACGAACACAAATTATTTTTAACGTCAATGGAAGAACAAAGTCCATAGTGCAATAGTAAAGAAAGAATTTCATTTATTTTTGTATTGAATTTTAAAATAAAATTTACAAAAAATAACAAATTCTTTGTTCTTGTAAAATGTGCAACAAACAAAGCAATTAAAAGTGTTGTATTCGGCTATGACGATTCTTATATACCTATCATTAAAGTGAATTTAAAGTGAATTTCGAAAGCTGGTATAGAGAGTGAATAAGATTTTCTAGAAAGTGTCAACAACACATAGACGGATGGACGTAGAGTCACAGCTAGATCATCTTAGAATCTAGCAATCATAGACCGATTTTGTCCATGTTCTGATTAATAAAGAACATTTGCTTCTTCAAACCCTTTTTGTTTACGTTATGGTGCCAACAATAGGGCGACAGATAAATATTGCTAGATTGTCTAAAATTACCCAAATGGGGAACGGAGTTTGTTCATTTTCTTCTTCTATCTCTTTTTTTCGTGCCAATAATAGACAGATAAACCGACACAACTAGATGGTCTTAGAATATTGCAAGGATCCAAACAATTTATGGGATCCATGAGGAATATTTGTATAAGTAGCACATGGAATGACAAATCAATACACCTTCCATCTTTTTTAAAAATGGATATAAGAATGAAGACAAAAATTTCGCACAAAATGACCAACATTTTTATGGCGGCTGTAAAAAGAAGAATAATTATAACAAAATCAACAATAATAAACACAAGCAAATATTTACAAAACAACAACAAAATAAATAATATTATAAATATTTACACGTTTTTTTATAACACCCACCATTAAAATGCAAAAAAAAAAACCAAAACAAAGAACATTTGTTTTTGTTTTGGTGTTTTTCTGTGTTGTTCTATTCAAAATTAAAACTTGCAGTTTGATTGCAATTAAAACCGCCAGCGTTTAAGCGATGAGAAAACAAAAACAAATGTAAATTTTTGTTTTCCTTTGTCATCTGCGGTTGTGGTTACAATTGTAATGAAACTGTTTAGAATATATATACATATATAGGCGATTAAGTGGAAGAACGAGTGAGGAGAGTACAAACGCAGAGTGTAGACAAAGTGTGTTGTCTACAACTCACGTGTTAGTGATGCTAATATTTGAAAGGTACCAATCACTGTTGATCATTTACATATCTGGAGCTAAATGGTACCAATTCCATTTCTTTTTATTAATATAAATTATTAACGTCTAGCAAATACGTTACGTGGAATATCTGAGACTCTAAGATTCATTATTACCTTAAGGGAGGGGGTAAAAGTTGCCGGGAGTACATTAATTGTGCATTTTTTTAATTTTCATTTATGCTAATTATAATGTCATAATTGTTTAATAAAAAATTATAAATAAATTAATAAATATGGAAATTGCTTTCGAAATAGCATGATTTTAGTTGGCGTTTATTACACAAACTTAATGAACTTTATGATGAAATATACAATTAATTAAAGTATTTATAATAATGGAAAGTTGATAATACTATAAACAATCTAAAGGAAATGTTATAAACAAAATGTAATGGAATATATTGATTCGAATTTTAAAAGAGAACTCTTTACAGCACTAGTACTTTTGGTTTTAAAGATTACCAATAACTTACATACCCACCAAAAAGGCACAACTTAAAAACTTGAAAACTGTTATTTTTCTATAATAAACTTGATTACAAATAAATTTATCCTGTAAACAAATTAATTAAAAAATTTATATATTCTTTTCTTTATTTCCAGTTTTATTGCTTTTCGCTTCCAGTGCAAAACATTTTGTTTTTGTTATGATGAAATTGATTTGTTAATAAATTTGTTGAGGTAAGTTACAATAACAATTATATAAATTGTATAATATTGACGTTATGGTTGTTTAATTTTACAAATACATGTATAACAATATAAATATTATTTAAATTAAAACCAGCACATGTCAAGAATTATTTAAATATTTAATTTGTCGGTTTAATATTGCAACAGAATAACAGAATAAATATGTTTGGAATGTCATTAAACTTGATTGTGTCACTTTTTTTTTGTTATTATTATAATATTTGCTTAGGCCAGCTAAACTACGGGTGTTTTCTACTCTAATCGTATGAACAGGGGAATGAATGATGTTTGATACAAATGTCTGGCAGCCATAACTGAACTAGAACTGAACTAGAACTGAACTTGAACTGAACTAGAACTGTACTAGAACTGAACTAGAACTGAACTAGAACTGAACTAGAACTGAACTAGAACTGAACTAGAACTGAACTAGAACTGAACTAGAACTGAACTAGAACTGAACTAGAACTGAACTAGAACTGAACTAGAACTGAACTAGAACTGAACTAGAACTGAACTAGAACTGAACTAGAACTGAACTAGAACTGAACTAGAACTGAACTAGAACTGAACTAGAACTGAACTAGAACTGAACTAGAACTGAACTAGAACTGAACTAGAACTGAACTAGAACTGAACTAGAACTGAACTAGAACTGAACTAGACTGAACTAGAACTGAACTAGAACTGAACTAGAACTGAACTAGAACTGAACTAGAACTAAACTAGAACTAAACTAGAACTAAACTAGAACTAAACTAGAACTGAACTAGAACTGAACTAGAACTGAACTAGAACTGAACTAGAACTGAATTAGAACCGAACTAGAACTGAACTAGAACTGAACTAGAACTGAACTAGAACTGAACTAGAACTGAACTAGAACTGAACTAGAACTGAACTAGAACTGAACTAGAACTGAACTTGAACTGAACTAGAACTGAACTAGAACTGAACTAGAACTGAACTAGAACTGAACTAGAACTGAACTAGAACTGAACTAGAACTGAACTAGAACTGAACTAGAACTGAACTAGAACTGAACTAGAACTGAACTAGAACTGAACTAGAACTGAACTAGCACTGAACTAGAACTGAACTAGAACTGAACTAGAACTGAACTAGAACTGAACTAGAACTGAACTAGAACTGAACTAGAACTGAACTAGAACTGAACTAGAACTGAACTAGAACTGAACTAGAACTGAACTAGAACTGAACTAGAACTGAACTAGAACTGAACTAGAACTGAACTAGAACTGAACTAGAACTGAACTAGAACTGAACTAGAACTGAACTAGAACTGAACTAGAACTGAACTAGAACTGAACTAGAACTGAACTAGAACTAGAACTGAACTAGAACTGAACTAGAACTGAACTAGAACTGAACTAGAACTGAACTAGAACTGAACTAGAACTGAACTAGAACTGAACTAGAACTGAACTAGAACTGAACTAGAACTGAACTAGAACTGAACTAGAATGAACTAGAACTGAACTAGAACTGAACTAGAACTGAACTAGAACTGAACTAGAAACTGAACTAGAACTGAACTAGAACTGAACTAGAACTGAACTAGAACTGAACTAGAACTGAACTAGAACTGAACTAGAACTGAACTAGAACTGAACTAGAACTGAACTAGAACTGAACTAGAACTGAACTAGAACTGAACTAGAACTGAACTAGACTGAACTAGAACTGAACTAGAACTGAAGTAGAACTGAAGTAGAACTGAACTAGAACTGAACTAGAACTGAACTAGAACTGAACTAGAACTGAACTAGAACTGAACTAGAACTGAACTAGAACTGAAGTAGAACTGAACTAGAACTGAACTAGAACTGAACTAGAACTGAACTAGAACTGAACTAGAACTGAACTAGAACTGAAGTTGAACTGAAGTAGAACTGAACTAGAACTAAACTATAACTGAACTAGAACTGAAGTTGAACTGAAGTAGAACTGAAGTAGAACTGAACTAGAATTGAACTAGAACTGAACTAGAACTGAACTAGAAGAACTAGAACTGAACTAGAACTGAACTAGAACTGAACTAGAACTGAACTAGAACTGAACTAGAACTGAACTAGAACTGAACTAGAACTGAACTAGAACTGAACTAGAACTGAACTAGAACTGAACTAGAACTGAACTAGAACTGAACTAGAACTGAACTAGAACTGAACTAGAACTGAACTAGAACTGAACTAGAACTGAACTAGAACTGAACTAGAACTGAACTAGAACTGAACTAGAACTGAACTAGAACTGAACTAGAACTGAACTAGAACTGAACTAGAACTGAACTAAACTGAACTAGAACTGAACTAGAACTGAACTAGAACTGAACTAGAACTAACTAGAACTGAAGAACTGAAGTAGAACTGAAGTAGAACTGAACTAGAACTGAACTAGAACTGAACTAGAACTGAACTAGAACTGAACTAGAACTGAACTAGAACTGAACTAGAACTGAAGTTGAACTGAAGTAGAACTGAACTAGAACTGAACTAGAACTGAACTAGAACTGAACTAGAACTGAACTAGAACTGAACTAGAACTGAACTAGAACTGAACTAGAACTGAACTAGAACTGAACTAGAACTCAACTAGAACTGAACTAGAACTGAACTTCAGGTTAAGCTGTTCATTTGACACTCACACGTACATGACAGTTAAAAATAACCCTTAAATGAAAAAACCGTGTTTTAATACCGTTCGTTGTACAAAGTTTAGAATAATTTTAATACCTGGAGCTTTAAACACTAAACAAATACCTTTAGGAGCCCATTTTCCATAATATTTTATGCATAAATCAATTACGCAGCAAAATTTAATTTTCCAACAATTTTGAGATTTATATAAAAAAAGAAAACCTTTCATTAAATCTCATTAAAAAGGAATTTAAAGGGATTTTTTACAAGACAAAAATACAATAAAAAAAACACTTGACAGTATACCCGAACACATTATAGGCCGATTTTCGTGGTAATAAATACAATTCAAATGGATAAACAATTTATGAAAAATAAACATGGCCTTGAAACTTAAATTCCCTACATACATACACATAATTTTCTTATAAGAAACACAAACAAATAAGAGAAAAAAAGAAAAGCTATTGAAAGTCTACAGAATCAACAGCTTAAAGAAAACAAAGTACTATTTACAACAAGAAATACAATAATTAAGTGGAAACTGAGTACTAGAAGTAATTGCCCAGAGGGATAGAAAAAATCAAATACTATATGTGATGCCAGATCATTTTTTACTAAAAATTGGTCAAACAATATCGACAAAATAAAACCTACAAGTTATAATAATTTTATTGACGTTTCTCAAATCTGGCAATCCTGACAAATTGCCACGCCAAATGTAAATAAACAAAAAAGCCCCACTTTTTCGATTCTAAGGAGTAAAGAGAGGAGATCAAAACAAAAGTAACAACAATGTTGTCATAGTAGTAGTAGTATACTTGTAGTACTTAAGACTTGCGTCAATGAAAATGCGAAACACAAAAATTTCCTTTGAAAAACCACCAACACATTTTCAAAACAGAGGAAAGTATAATAAGATATTAATTTAATACATTTTAATATGAGAACTACAAAGTAAAAGCAAAATAAAAAATAATATTAAATAGAATAAAAAGCAAAAAACAAAATGTCCTGCCGTAGGAAGAATAACACCCCTAATTCTATTTTACTAGACAGCCGGTTAAATATCATGGAAAAACAACACTTACAAGTGTTTTCCTTGGACATTCGATTACAAAAGTGTCACAGAGAGGGAGAGCAAAAGGGAGAGTTTAAGAAAATATTAAAAGAAAAACAAAAATTTTATATAAAACATGATATGGCTCCAAGGTCTTCATACCAGGGTTGGAAAGTTTTGCGCTATTGAAAGTTTCGCAACTAGAATTGAATATGAACAGAATAATAATTGAATCAGATCTGGAGAACTAGAACTAACTAGAACTAAACTAGAACTTAACTAGAACTGAACTAGAACTAAACTAGAACTGAATTAGAACTGAACTAGAACTGAATGAACTAGAACTGAACTAGAACTGAACTAGAACTGAACTAGAACTGAACTAGAACTGAACTAGAACTGAACTAGAACTGAACTAGAACTGAACTAGAACTGAACTAGAACTGAACTAGAACTGAACTAGAACTGAACTAGAACTGAACTAGAACTGAACTAGAACTGAACTAGAACTGAACTAGAACTGAACTAGAACTGAACTAGAACTGAACTAGAACTGAACTAGAACTGAACTAGAACTGAACTAGAACTGAACTAGAACTGAACTAGAACTGAACTAGAACTGAACTAGAACTGAACTAGAACTGAACTAGAACTGAACTAGAACTGAACTAGAACTGAACTAGAACTGAACTAGAACTGAACTAGAACTGAACTAGAACTGAACTAGAACTGAACTAGAACTGAACTAGAACTGAACTAGAACTGAACTAGAACTGAACTAGAACTGAACTAGAACTGAACTAGAACTGAACTAGAACTGAACTAGAACTGAACTAGAACTGAACTAGAACTGAACTAGAACTGAACTAGAACTGAACTAGAACTGAACTAGAACTGAACTAGAACTGAACTAGAACTGAACTAGAACTGAACTAGAACTGAACTAGAACTGAACTAGAACTGAACTAGAACTGAACTAGAACTGAACTAGAACTGAACTAGAACTGAACTAGAACTGAACTAGAACTGAACTAGAACTGAACTAGAACTGAACTAGAACTGAACTAGAACTGAACTAGAACTGAACTAGAACTGAACTAGAACTGAACTAGAACTGAACTAGAACTGAACTAGAACTGAACTAGAACTGAACTAGAACTGAACTAGAACTGAACTAGAACTGAACTAGAACTGACTAGAACTGAACTAAACTGAACTAGAACAGAACTAGAACTAACTAGAACTGAACTAGAACTGAACTAGAACTGAACTAGAACTGAACTAGAACTGAACTAGAACTGAACTAGAACTGAACTAGAACTGAACTAGAACTGAACTAGAACTGAACTAGAACTGAACTAGAACTGAAAACTAGAACTGAACTAGAACTGAACTAGAACTGAACTAGAACTGAACTAGAAAACTGAACTAGAACAGAACTAGAACTGAACTAGAACTGAACTAGAACTGAACTAGAACTGAACTAGAACTGAACTAGAACTGAACTAGAACTGAACTAGAACTGAACTAGAACTGAACTAGAACTGAACTAGAACTGAACTAGAACTGAACTAGAATTAGAACTGCATCGGAACAAAACAAGTACGAAACAGGACTAAAACTAAATTTAAAATTATTCAAGTCTGAAAAATATCTTTAATTTCCACAATTTTCGTTGAGTGCAACCGGTATTTTTTTCTTCTATGTTTACATTAAACTTTCGCACACTTCACTCTTCTACTCTCCCTCTCCGTATCGCCCCGTTTTTTCTAACATTCCTTCTAAATTCAATATTTTCTGTTGTGAAATTGAGGAATAAAAACAAAACCTACAAAAACAAAATACGAATAAATTTCAACAACCAGCAGCCAAAGGACTACTAAAAGACTTTACTACTACGTTACTAGACAAGTTATGAAAAAGGACATGCGTAGGAGTAGGCCTTGATGATGACGTTAGCTCCCTCTTTTCAGTATGCCACCCAAATAAAAACAGCAGAGAATTGTAAAAATGGAAAATAGAATAATAAAATCTACCGAAAAAGAAATAAAAAACCAACGTGGGAGTTTTAGGGATTTCAAAAACCAAACCCAAACATTATTGAGTGAATAAATAGAAAAAAGTGTAAGGATGCTTTTTATAAAATTTTGCGTCGTATTTTTTATTTGGTTTCCTTTTACTAGGAATTTGCTTGAATTACAAATTGTTGGTAGTGGTTGAGTGGTTGTATTAGTAGTGGTGGCAGAGTATTAGGTGCAAAAGGATTTATAGGAGATTTAGTGGAATAAGTGGACGTGGTAGTAGCATTTTTTTATTCCATGTTCATATCAAGGATATTATGTTGATAATTCTAGGAATTGTTTTAAATTTCTTAAGGTTATATAGAGAAAAAACCTACGATTAAATATGGTGTAGGTGAAAACGTTTTAAATTGAAAGAATGTAAAAAAATTAAAATTAGATATTTAAAAAAGTGTTAAAATAAAAGTTTTTTACATTTTAGGTTTTTTCCTCCAGCTTTTAGAAACATTTGTTTGAAATTTGAAAACCAAATTCGTATGACGTTTTCTATGACGTCTATGCATTTCAGAATTTGTTTACTTTTATTCGGTTTACCTTTTGTTGTTGTTCTGTTTTGGATTGATTTACATTAAAAAGGAATTTTAATAAAAAAAAATAAGCTATAGGTTTGTTTCGTTAATAATAAATTAAAATTAAATGCAAACAAAATAAAATTTGCATAAATGAATTGAACGGAGTCTTGTGGTTCTAAACTAGAACAGAACTAGAACAAACTAGAACAGAACTAGAACAGAACTAGAACAGAACTAGAACAGAACTAGAACAGAACTAGAACAGAACTAGAACAGAACTAGAACAGAACTAGAACAGAACTAGAACAGAACTAGAACAGAACTAGAACAGAACTAGAACAGAACTAGAACAGAACTAGAACAGAACTAGAACAGAACTAGAACAGAACTAGAACAGAACTAGAACAGAACTAGAACAGAACTAGAACAGAACTAGAACAGAACTAGAACAGAACTAGAACAGAACTAGAACAGAACTAGAACAGAACTAGAACAGAACTAGAACAGAACTAGAACAGAACTAGAACAGAACTAGAACAGAACTAGAACAGAACTAGAACAGAACTAGAACAAAACTAGAACAAACTAGAACAGAACTAGAACAGAACTAGAACAGAACTAGAACTAGAACTAGAACAGAACTAGAACTAGAACAGAACTAGAACAGAACTAGAACAGAACTAGAACAGAACTAGAACAGAACTAGAACAAACTAGAACAGAACTAGAACAGAACTAGAACAGAACTATAACTGAACTAGAACTGAACTAGAACAGAACTAGAACAGAACTAGAACAGAACTAGAACAGAACTAGAACAGAACTAGAACAGAACTAGAACTAGAACAGAACTAGAACTAGAACAGAACTAGAACAGAACTAGAACAGAATTAGAAGAGAACTAGAACAGAACTAGAACAGAACTAGAACAGAACTAGAACAGAACTAGAACAGAACTAGAACAGAACTAGAACAGAACTAGAACAGAACTAAACAGAACTAGAACAGAACTAGAACAGAACTAGAACAGAACTAGAACAGAACTAGAACGAACTAGAACAGAACTAGAACAGAACTAGAACAGACTAGAACACTAGAACAGAACTAGAACAGAACTAGAACAGAACTAGAACAGAACTAGAACAGAACTAGAACAGAACTAGAACAGAACTAGAACAGAACTAGAACAGAACTAGAACAGAACTAGAACAGAACTAGAACAGAATAGAACAGAACTAGAACAGAACTAGAACAAGAAACTAGAACAGAACTACAACAGAACAACAGAACTACAACAGAACTACAACAGAACTAGAACAGAACTAGAACAGAACTAGAACAAACTAGAACTGAACTAGAACTGAACTAGAACAGAACTAGAACAGAACTAGAACTGAACTAGAACAGAACTTGAACAGAACTAGAACAAACTAGAACAGAACTAGAACAGAACTAGAACAGAACTAGAACTGAACTAGAACAGAACTAGAACAGAACTAGAACAGAACTAGAACAGAACTAGAACAGAACTAGAACAGAACTAGAACAGAACTAGAACAGAACTAGAACAGAACTAGAACAGAACTAGAACAGAACTAGAACAGAACTAGAACAGAACTAGAACTGAACTAGAACAGAACTAGAACAGAACTAGAACAGAACTAGAACAGAACTAGAACAGAACTAGAACAGAACTAGAACTGAACTAGAACAGAACTAGAACAGAACTAGAACAGAACTAGAACAGAACTAGAACAGAACTAGAACAGAACTAGAACAGAACTAGAACTGAACTAGAACAGAACTAGACAGAACTAGAACAGAACTAGAACAGAACTAGAACAGAACTAGAACAGAACTAGAACAGAACTAGAACAGAACTAGAACAGAACTAGAACAGAACTAGAACAGAACTAGAACAGAACTAGAACAGAACTAGAACAGAACTAGAACAGAACTAGAACAGAACTACAACAGAACTACAACAAACTACAACAGAACTACAACAGAACTAGAGCAGAACTAGAACAGAACTAGAACAGAACTACAACAGAACTACAACAGAACTACATCAGAACTACAAGAACTAGAACAGAACTAGAACAGAACTAGAACTGAACTAGAACTGAACTAGAACAGAACTAGAACAGAACTAGAACTGAACTAGAACTTAACTAGAACTGAACTAGAACTGAACTAGAACGAACTAGAATTGAACTAGAACTGAACTAGAACTGAACTAGAACTAGAACTGAACAAGAACTGAACTAGAACTGAACTAGAACTGAACTAGAACTGAACTAGAACTGAACTAGAACTGAACTAGAACTGAACTAGAACTGGACTAGAACTGAACTAGATCTGAACTGGACTAAACTAGAACTGAACCAAAACAGAATCGGAATTTGAAGTGAATTGAATAAAAATTTAAAGAATGTTGAATCACAACTGAACTAAACATGTGATTTTTCTATTGAAAAATTAAATTTTGTTCACTGAAGTCCAGATTTTATCTGTAATTTTTCCATGTAGTCATTTTATCTTAAAAAATACATAAAATTTAAACAAAGAAAATCGATGTTAACAACGCACCATCTAAGTATAAATCTATGTACGTACGACAAATAGCTAAGAAGTCCTTGAAAATTTTATGATCTAAGTTTATAAATAATTTTTACAATACAGTAAAATCCTATAATAAAAGACTGTGAACAAAATTTCTCAACAACTTTTATTACATGTTATACTAAATTTTGAAAAATACTTACAGTTGATAATAAAAATGCTAAAAATATGCTTGAACATTTTATATTTTATAAATAATTTTACATATTCTAATGTTCTTAATTTCCATAAAGAATTATTTTTATGGCAAACAATGACAGGCAGACGACATACAAAATGTATATAAAATGTCATAATTTAATTGCAACATAAATGAGGTAAAGTACAGTAATTTTTGTACTTGAACTACAAAATTATTTTAAAAAATTTTAAATATTTCAAATAGTTTACATGATTTTAAAATTTCAATGGCTTTTTTTTGGTGGCAATGTACATAATTGCGGTTTTTGTGGTGATATTATTTGGTTTTGTAATTTTAAATTTTATCTTTTAAATATTTCCGGTTTTTGGCAAATCATTGACTGCCTACCATTCAACACGCCTTCTTTTGTCTTGTAATTTTGAAAAATGTTCATTGAACTTGTTAAATTTGATTTTCATGACCATGAATTTTTTCTTTTTCCATAGAGAGCAAAAGGAAAAGTTTGTAATTTTCTGAAATTATAAAAATGTTGTTTCTTTGTTATTTTTCTTTTATTTTTCCTGGTAATTGGTATGTCATCCTGTTGATTTTCACTACACACACCACACCCATCTATTAAATGAATTATATTAATGGTAATGTATGTCAATTTTCATTTAAACGTAACTGTACTGTCAGTAACAAAACAATAATATTAAAATTCTTTGGCACAAAGCAGTTTTTTTGTTTTTTTTTTTTTTTAAAGAAAACCAAAAAAAAAAATTCCACAATTTTTCGATTTCCACCCTCAAATCTAGAAGAAATAAATAAAGAAGTAAAAAAGCACAAACACACATTTTTAACAACAAGAAAAGTCATCACCACTTATTAATAACAACAAAAACATGTACATATGTATACACATAAGAAGAAGCAGCAAAAGCGTTTAAATACAAACATAAACAGAGAGCGTAAACTGAGTGTGTAAGTGAATGGTGTGAAAAACATGTTGTTTACATTTTTCCCTACAAATGGGGGAGTTAAAAAAACACCCACCCACACAATATATGAGAAAAACTTACACACTCACCCACATCCCCTTTTACACTCCCCCTCCTCTCACCCATCATTATTAAGTTTTGCCATATTTTTTGTTTGTTTTGTTTTTTCTCTCTACTTTCGGCTTATAATTCTAAATACCAAGAGAGTCGGACAGAAACTTAAACAAAGGAAGTTTTACAAAACAAATAGCGTGATGTAAACACATCACTAAACAACACATAACGGGAGAGTCTACAGAGAGATACAGGAGATAAAAAGCCATTTTGCAAAGAAAAACACACAACGAGCGGAAGGAAAGGAAATAAACAAAGACGAAAAAAAAACATGTGTTGAATATTTGATTATAATATGGCTGTCTATCCCACTATCTATGAGTGTGTGTGTAACTGTGTTTTTATTTATTTAATTTATTAGCGAATTTTGAAAACAAAACAAAATAGTAAAACTAACGAGAATGCTTTTTCTTCGGAGGGGTAATAGGAAGTGCTAAACAAAGTATGTATGTTTGTTTGTGAGCAAATGAAGAGACTACAAGTTTAATTTAATAAAGTGTTGTTATATGAAAAATTAGCAGGGAAATGCGAGGGTGGGTGGAAAAATTATGAATTTAGTTGACTTTTTTCAAGATATCAATTACTTTTCTATAAAAACGTCAAGTTATTTGTATTTTTTTTACCGATAACTATTCTAAAGAAAAGTGTAAACATCGATAACTATTTTAAAGAAAAGTTTAAATATCGATAACTTATCTGTAGAAAAGTTTAAATATTGATAACTTATCTGTAGAAAAGTTCAAATATCGATAACTTTTCTATAGAAAAGTTCAAATATCGATAACTTTTCTATAGAAAAGTTTAAATATCGATAACTTTTCTATAGAAAAGTTCAAATATCCATAACTTGTCGATAGAAAAGTTCAAATATCAATAACTTCTCAAGTTATCTACAACTTTTCTACTGAAATATCAAGTTATGGACAACTTTTCTATAGAAATATCAAGTTATCGATAACTTTTCTGTAGAAAAGTCCAGTAACCTATAACTTTTCTATAGAAAAGTCATGTTATCTATAATTTTTCTATAGAAAAGTCAAGTTATCTATAACTTTTCTATAGAAAAGTCCAGTTATCGATAACTTTTCTATAGAAAAGTCCAGTTATCGATAACTTTCTATAGAAAAGTCCAGTTATCGATAACTTTTCTATAGAAAAGTCCAGTTATCGATAACTTTTCTATAGAAAAGTCATGTTATCGATAACTTTTCTATAGAAAAGTCATGTATCGATACATTTCTGTAGAAAAGTCATCGATAACGACTTTTCTATAGAAAGTTAACGAAACTGACTTTTCTATAGAAAAGTTATCGATAACTGGACTTTTCTATAGAAAGTTATCGATAACTGGACTTTTCTTAGAAAAGTTATAGATAACTGACTTTTCTATGAAAAATTATAGATAACATGACTTTTCTATAGAAAAGTTATAGGTTACTGGACTTTTCTACAGAAAAGTTATCGATAACTTGATATTTCTATAGAAAAGTTGTCCATAACTTGATATTTCAGTAGAAAAGTTGTAGATAACTTGAGAATTATTGATATTTGAACTTTTCTATCGACAAGTTATGGATATTTGAAACTTTTCTATAGAAAGTTATCGATATTTAAACTTTTCTATAGAAAAGTTATCGATTTTGAACTTTTCTATAGAAAAGTTATCGATATTGAACTTTTCTCTACGATAAGTTATCAATATTTAACTTTTCTACAGATAAGTTATCGATATTTAAACTTTTCTTTAAAATAGTTATCGAGTTTACACTTTTCTTTAGAATAGTTATCGGTAAAAAAAATACAAAATAACTTGACGTTTTTATAGAAAGTAATTGATATCTTGAAAAAGTCAACTAAATTCATAATTTTTCCACCCACCCTCGCATTTCCCTGCTAATTTTTCATATAACACACTTTATTAAATTAAACTTGTAGTCTCTTCATTTGCTCACAAACAAACATACATACTTTGTTTAGCACTTCCTATTACCCCTCCGAAGAAAAAGCATTCTCGTTAGTTTTTACTATTTTGTTTTGTTTTCAAAATTCGCTAATAAATTAATAAATAAAAACACAGTTACACACACACTCATAGATAGTGGGATAGACAGCCATATTATAATCAAATATTCAACACATGTTTTTTTTGTCTTTGTTTATTTCCTTTCCTTCCGCTCGTTTGTGTTTTTCTTTGCAAAATGGCTTTTTCTCCTGTATCTCTCTGTAAGACTCTCCCGTTATGTGTTGTTTAGTGATGTGTTTACATCACGCTATTTGTTTTGTAAAACTTCCTTTGTTTAAGTTTCTGTCCGACTCTCTTGGTATTTAGAATTATAAGCCGAAAGTAGAGAGAAAAACAAAACAAACAAAAAATATGGCAAAACTTAATCTAATGATGGGTGAGAGGAGGGGGAGTGTAAAAGGGGATGTGGGTGAGTGTGTAGTTTTTCTCATATATGTGTGGGTGGGTGTTTTTTTAACTCCCCCATTTGTAGGGAAAAATGTAAACAACATGTTTTTCCACACATTCACTTACACACTCAGTTTTACGCTCTCTGTTTATGTTTGTATTTAAACGCTTTTGCTGCTTCTTCTTATGTGTATACATATGTACATGTTTTGTTGTTATTAATAAGTGGTGATGACTTTTTCTTGTTGTTAAAAATGTGTGTTTGTGCTTTTTTACTTCTTTATTTATTTCTTCTAGATTTGAGGTGGAAAATCGAAAAATTGTGGAATTTTTTTTTTTTGGTTTTCTTTAAAAAAAAAAAAAACAAAAAACTGCTTTGTGCCAAAGAATTTTAATATTATTGTTTTTGTTACTGACAGTACAGTTACGTTTAAATGAAATTGACATACATTTACCATTAATATAATTCATTTAATAGATGGGTGTGTGTGTTGTAGTGAAAATCAACAGGATGACATACCAATTACCAGGAAAAATAAAAGAAAAATAACAAAGAAACAACATTTTTATAATTTCAGAAAAATTACAAACTTTTCCTTTTGCTCTCTATGGAAAAGAAAAAATTCATGGTCATGAAAAATCAAATTTAACAAGTTCAATGAACATTTTTCAAAATTACAAGACAAAAGAAGGCGTGTTGAATGGTAGGCAGTCAATGATTTGCCAAAAACCGGAAATATTTAAAAGATAAAATTTAAAATTACAAAACAAACAAATAATATCACCACAAAAACCGCAATTATGTACATTGCCACCAAAAAAAAGCCATTGAAATTTTTAAAATCATGTAAACTATTTGAAATATTTAAAATTTTTTAAAATAATTTTGTAGTTCAAGTACAAAAATTACTGTACTTTACCTCATTTATGTTGCAATTAAATTATGACATTTTATATACATTTTGTATGTCGTCTGCCTGTCATTGTTTGCCATAAAAATAATTCTTTATGGAAATTAAGAACATTAGAATATGTATAAATTATTTATAAAATATAAAATGTTCAAGCATATTTTTAGCATTTTTATTATCAACTGTAAGTATTTTTCAAAATTTAGTATAACATGTAATAAAAGTTGTTGAGAAAATTTTGTTCACAGTCTTTTATTATAGGATTTTACTGTATTGTAAAATATTATTTATAAACTTAGATCATAAAATTTTCAAGGACTTCTTAGCTATTTGTCGTACGTACATAGATTTATACTTAGATGGTGCGTTGTTAACATCGATTTTCTTTGTTTAAATTTTATGTATTTTTTAAGATAAAATGACTACATGGAAAAATTACAGATAAAATCTGGACTTCAGTGAACAAAATTTAATTTTTCAATAGAAAAATCACATGTTTAGTTCAGTTGTGATTCAACATTCTTTAAATTTTTATTCAATTCACTTCAAATTCCGATTCTGTTTTGGTTCAGTTCTAGTTTAGTCCAGTTCAGATCTAGTTCAGTTCTAGTCCAGTTCTAGTTCAGTTCTAGTTCAGTTCTAGTTCAGTTCTAGTTCAGTTCTAGTTCAGTTCTAGTTCAGTTCTAGTTCAGTTCTTGTTCAGTTCTAGTTCTAGTTGTTCTAGTTCAGTTCTAGTTCAATTCTAGTTCAGTTCTAGTTCAGTTCTAGTTCTAGTTAAGTTCTAGTTCAGTTCTAGTTCTGTTCTAGTTCTGTTCTAGTTCAGTTCTAGTTCAGTTCTAGTTCTGTTCTAGTTCTGTTCTAGTTCTGTTGTAGTTCTGATGTAGTTCTGTTGTAGTTCTGTTGTAGTTCTGTTCTAGTTCTGTTCTAGTTCTGCTCTAGTTCTGTTGTAGTTCTGTTGTAGTTCTGTTGTAGTTCTGTTGTAGTTCTGTTCTAGTTCTGTTCTAGTTCTGTTCTAGTTCTGTTCTAGTTCTGTTCTAGTTCTGTTCTAGTTCTGTTCTAGTTCTGTTCTAGTTCTGTTCTAGTTCTGTTCTAGTTCTGTTCTAGTTCTGTTCTAGTTCTGTTCTAGTTCTGTTCTAGTTCTGTCCTAGTTCTGTTCTAGTTCAGTTCTAGTTCTGTTCTAGTTCTGTTCTAGTTCTGTTCTAGTTCTGTTCTAGTTCTGTTCTAGTTCTGTTCTAGTTCTGTTCTAGTTCAGTTCTAGTTCTGTTCTAGTTCTGTTCTAGTTCTGTTCTAGTTCTGTTCTAGTTCTGTTCTAGTTCTGTTCTAGTTCAGTTCTAGTTCTGTTCTAGTTCTGTTCTAGTTCTGTTCTAGTTCTGTTCTAGTTCTGTTCTAGTTCTGTTCTAGTTCTGTTCTAGTTCTGTTCTAGTTCTGTTCTAGTTCTGTTCTAGTTCTGTTCTAGTTCTGTTCTAGTTCTGTTCTAGTTCTTCTAGTTCTGTTCTAGTTCTGTTCTAGTTCTGTTCTAGTTCTGTTCTAGTTCTGTTCAAGTTCTGTTCTAGTTCAGTTCTAGTTCTGTTCTAGTTCTGTTCTAGTTCAGTTCTAGTTCAGTTCTAGTTCTGTTCTAGTTCTGTTCTAGTTCTGTTCTAGTTCTGTTGTAGTTCTGTTGTAGTTCTGTTGTAGTTCTGTTGTAGTTCTGTTCTAGTTCTGTTCTAGGTTTGTTCTAGTTCTGTTCTAGTTCTGTTCTAGTTCTGTTCTAGTTCTGTTCTAGTTCTGTTCTAGTTCTGTTCTAGTTCTGTTCTAGTTCTGTTCTAGTTCTGTTCTAGTTCTGTTCTAGTTCTGTTCTAGTTCTGTTCTAGTTCTGTTCTAGTTCTGTTCTAGTTCTGTTCTAGTTCTGTTCTAGTTCTGTTCTAGTTCTGTTCTAGTTCTGTTCTAGTTCTGTTCTAGTTCTGTTCTAGTTCTGTTCTAGTTCTGTTCTAGTTCTGTTTTGTTCTGTTCTAGTTCTGTTCTAGTTCTGTTCTAGTTCTGTTCTAGTTCTGTTCTAGTTCTGTTCTAGTTCTGTTCTAGTTCTGTTCTAGTTCTCTTCTAATTCTGTTCTAGTTCTGTTCTAGTTCTGTTCTAGTTCTAGTTCTGTTCTAGTTCTAGTTCTGTTCTAGTTCTGTTCTAGTTCTGTTCTAGTTCTGTTCTAGTTCTGTTCTAGTTCTGTTCTAGTTCAGTTCTAGTTCAGTTCTAGTTCTGTTCTAGTTCTGTTCTAGTTCTGTTCTAGTTCTGTTCTAGTTCTGTTCTAGTTCTGTTCTAGTTCTGTTCTAGTTCTGTTCTAGTTCTGTTCTAGTTCTAGTTCTGTTCTAGTTCTAGTTCTAGTTCTGTTCTAGTTCTGTTCTAGTTCTGTTCTAGTTTTGTTCTAGTTTTGTTCTAGTTTCTGTTCTAGTTCTGTTCTAGTTCTGTTCTAGTTCTGTTCTAGTTCTGTTCTAGTTCTGTTCTAGTTCTGTTCTAGTTCTGTTCTAGTTCTGTTCTAGTTCTGTTCTAGTTCTGTTCTAGTTCTGTTCTAGTTCTGTTCTAGTTCTGTTCTAGTTCTGTTCTAGTTCTGTTCTAGTTCTGTTCTAGTTCTGTTCTAGTTCTGTTCTAGTTCTGTTCTAGTTCTGTTCTAGTTCTGTTCTAGTTCTGTTCTAGTTCTGTTCTAGTTCTGTTCTAGTTCTGTTCTAGTTCTGTTCTAGTTCTGTTCTAGTTCTGTTCTAGTTCTGTTCTAGTTCTGTTCTAGTTCTGTTCTAGTTCTGTTCTAGTTTTGTTCTAGTTCTGTTCTAGTTTAGAACCACAAGACTCCGTTCAATTCATTTATGCAAATTTTATTTTGTTTGCATTTAATTTTAATTTATTATTAACGAAACAAACCTATAGCTTATTTTTTTTTATTAAAATTCCTTTTTAATGTCAATCCAAAACAGAACAACAACAAAAGGTAAACCGAATAAAAGTAAACAAATTCTGAAATGCATAGACGTCATAGAAAACGTCATACGAATTTGGTTTTCAAATTTCAAACAAATGTTTCTAAAAGCTGGAGGAAAAAACCTAAAATGTAAAAAACTTTTTATTTTAACACTTTTTTAAAATATCTAATTTTAATTTTTTTCATTCTTTCAATTTAAAACGTTTTCACCTACACCATATTTAATCGTAGGTTTTTTTCTCTATATAACCTTAAGAAATTTAAAACAATTCCTAGAATTATCAACATAATATCCTTGATATGAACATGGAATAAAAAAATGCTACTACCACGTCCACTTATTCCACTAAATCTCCTATAAATCCTTTTGCACCTAATACTCTGCCACCACTACTAATACAACCACTCAACCACTACCAACATTTGTACTTCAAGCAAATTCCTAGTAAAAGGAAACCAAATAAAAAAATACGACGCAAAATTTTATAAAAAGCATCCTTACACTTTTTTTCTATTTATTCACTCAATAATGTTTGGGTTTGGTTTTTGAAATCCCTAAAACTCCCACGTTGGTTTTTTATTTCTTTTTCGGTAGATTTTATTATTCTATTTTCCATTTTTACAATTCTCTGCTGTTTTTTATTTGGGTGGCATACTGAAAAGAGGGAGCTAACGTCATCATCAAGGCCTACTCCTACGCATGTCCTTTTTCATAACTTGTCTAGTAACGTAGTAGTAGTAAAGTCTTTTAGTAGTCCTTTGGCTGCTGGTTGTTGAAATTTATTCGTATTTTGTTTTTGTAGGTTTTTGTTTTTATTCCTCAATTTCACAACAGAAAATATTGAATTTAGAAGGAATGTTAGAAAAAAACGGGGCGATACGGAGAGGGAGAGTAGAAGAGTGAGTGTGCGAAAGTTTAATGTAAACATAGAAGAAAAAAATACCGGTTTGCACTCAACGAAAATTGTGGAAATTAAAGATATTTTCAGACTTGAATAATTTTAAATTTAGTTTTAGTCCTGTTTCGTACTTGTTTTGTTCCGATGCAGTTCTAATTCTAGTTCAGTTCTAGTTCAGTTCTAGTTCAGTTCTAGTTCAGTTCTAGTTCAGTTCTAGTTCAGTTCTAGTTCAGTTCTAGTTCAGTTCTAGTTCAGTTCTAGTTCAGTTCTAGTTCAGTTCTAGTTCAGTTCTAGTTCTGTTCTAGTTCAGTTCTAGTTCAGTTCTAGTTCAGTTCTAGTTCAGTTCTAGTTCAGTTCTAGTTCAGTTCTAGTTCAGTTCTAGTTCAGTTCTAGTTCAGTTCTAGTTCAGTTCTAGTTCAGTTCTAGTTCAGTTCTAGTTCAGTTCTAGTTCAGTTCTAGTTCAGTTCTAGTTCAGTTCTAGTTCAGTTCTAGTTCAGTTCTAGTTCTGTTCTAGTTCAGTTCTAGTTCAGTTCTAGTTCAGTTCTAGTTCAGTTCTAGTTCAGTTCTAGTTCAGTTCTAGTTCAGTTCTAGTTCAGTTCTAGTTCAGTTCTAGTTCAGTTCTAGTTCAGTTCTAGTTCAGTTCTAGTTCAGTTCTAGTTCAGTTCTAGTTCAGTTCTAGTTCAGTTCTAGTCAGTTCTAGTTCAGTTTCTAGTTCAGTTCTAGTTTCAGTTCTAGTTCAGTTCTAGTTCAGTTCTAGTTCAGTTCTAGTTCAGTCTTATAGTTCAGTTCTAGTTCAGTTCTAGTTCAGGTTCTAGTTCAGTTCTAGTTCAGTTCTAGTTCAGTTCTAGTTCAGTTCTAGTTCAGTTCTAGTTCAGTTCTAGTTCAGTTTCTAGTTCAGTCTAGTTTCAGTTCTAGTTCAGTTCTAGTTCAGTTCTAGTTCAGTTCTAGTTCAGTTCTAGTTCAGTTCTAGTTCAGTTCTAGTTCAGTTCTAGTTTTCAGTTCTAGTTCAGTTCTAGTCAGTTCTAGTTCAGTTCTAGTTCAGTTCTAGTTTCAGTTCTAGTTCAGTTCTAGTTCAGTTCTAGTTCAGTTCTAGTTCAGTTCTAGTTCTAGTTCAGTTCTAGTTCAGTTCTAGTTCAGTTCTAGTTCAGTTCTAGTTCAGTTCTAGTTCAGTTCTAGTTCAGTTCTAGTTCAGTTCTCTAGTTCAGTTCAGTTCTTTAGTTCAGTTCTAGTTCAGTTCTAGTTCAGTTCTAGTTCAGTTCTAGTTCAGTTCTAGTTCAGTTCTAGTTCAGTTCTAGTTCAGTTCTAGTTCAGTTCTAGTTCAGTTCTAGTTCAGTTCTAGTTCAGTTCTAGTTCAGTTCTAGTTCAGTTCTAGTTCAGTTCTAGTTCAGTTCTAGTTCAGTTCTAATTCAGTTCTAGTTTAGTTCTAGTTCAGTTCTAGTTAAGTTCTAGTTTAGTTCTAGTTTAGTTCTAGTTCTCCAGATCTGATTCAATTATTATTCTGTTCATATTCAATTCTAGTTGCGAAACTTTCAATAGCGCAAAACTTTCCAACCCTGGTATGAAGACCTTGGAGCCATATCATGTTTTATATAAAATTTTTGTTTTCTTTTAATATTTTCTTAAACTCTCCCTTTTGCTCTCCCTCTCTGTGACACTTTTGTAATCGAATGTCCAAGGAAAACACTTGTAAGTGTTGTTTTTCCATGATATTTAACCGGCTGTCTAGTCTAAAATAGAATTAGTGGGTGTTATTCTTCCTACGGCAGGACATTTTGTTTTTTGCTTTTTATTCTATTTAATATTTATTTTTTATTTTGCTTTTACTTTGTAGTTCTCATATTAAAATGTATTAAATTAATATCTTATTATACTTTCCTCTGTTTTGAAAATGTGTTGGTGGTTTTTCAAAGGAAATTTTTGTGTTTCGCATTTTCATTGACGCAAGTCTTAAGTACTACAAGTATTACTACTACTACTATGACAACATTGTTGTTACTTTTGTTTTGATCTCCTCTCTTTACTCCTTAGAATCGAAAAAGTGGGGCTTTTTTGTTTATTTACATTTGGCGTGGCAATTTGTCAGGATTGCCAGATTTGAGAAACGTCAATAAAATTATTATAACTTGTAGGTTTTATTTTGTCGATATTGTTTGACCAATTTTTAGTAAAAAATGATCTGGCATCACATATAGTATTTGATTTTTTCTATCCCTCTGGGCAATTACTTCTAGTACTCAGTTTCCACTTAATTATTGTATTTCTTGTTGTAAATAGTACTTTGTTTTCTTTAAGCTGTTGATTCTGTAGACTTTCAATAGCTTTTCTTTTTTTCTCTTTATTTGTTTGTGTTTCTTATAAGAAAATTATGTGTGTATGTATGTAGGGAATTTAAGTTTCAAGGCCATGTTTATTTTTCATAAATTGTTTATCCATTTGAATTGTATTTATTTACCACGAAAATCGGCCTATAATGTGTTCGGGTATACTGTCAAGTGTTTTTTTTATTGTATTTTTGTCTTGTAAAAAATCCCTTTAAATTCCTTTTTAATGAGATTTAATGAAAGGTTTTCTTTTTTTATATAAATCTCAAAATTGTTGGAAAATTAAATTTTGCTGCGTAATTGATTTATGCATAAAATATTATGGAAAATGGGCTCCTAAAGGTATTTGTTTAGTGTTTAAAGCTCCAGGTATTAAAATTATTCTAAACTTTGTACAACGAACGTATTAAAACACGGTTTTTTCATTTAAAGGTGTTATTTTTAACTGTCATGTACGTGTGAGTGTCAAATGAACAGCTTAACCTGAAGTTCAGTTCTAGTTCAGTTCTAGTTGAGTTCTAGTTCAGTTCTAGTTCAGTTCTAGTTCAGTTCTAGTTCAGTTCTAGTTCAGTTCTAGTTCAGTTCTAGTTCAGTTCTAGTTCAGTTCTAGTTCAGTTCTAGTTCAGTTCTACTTCAGTTCAACTTCAGTTCTAGTTCAGTTCTAGTTCAGTTCTAGTTCAGTTCTAGTTCAGTTCTAGTTCAGTTCTAGTTCAGTTCTAGTTCAGTTCTACTTCAGTTCTACTTCAGTTCTAGTTCAGTTCTAGTTCAGTTCTAGTTCAGTCTAGTTTCTAGTTCAGTTCTAGTTCAGTTCTAGTTCAGTTCTAGTTCAGTTCTAGTTCAGTTCTTAAGTTCAGTTCTAGTTCAGTTCTAGTTCAGTTCTAGTTCAGTTCTAGTTCAGTTCTAGTTCAGTTCTAGTTCAGTTCTAGTTCAGTTCTAGTTCAGTTCTAGTTCAGTTCTAGTTCAGTTCTAGTTCAGTTCTAAGTTCAGTTCTAGTTCAGTTCTAGTTCAGTTCTAGTTCAGTTCTAGTTCAGTTCTATTTCAGTTCTAGTTCAGTTCTAGTTTCAGTTCTAGTCAGTTCTAGTTCAGTTCTAGTTCAGTTCTAGTTCAGTTTCTAGTTCAGTTCTAGTTCAATTCTAGTTCAGTTATACTTCAGTTCTACTTCAGTTCAACTTCAGTTCTAGTTCAGTTATAGTTTAGTTCTAGTTCAGTTCTACTTCAGTTCAACTTCAGTTCTAGTTCAGTTTAGTTCAGTTCTAGTTCAGTTCTAGTTCAGTTCTAGTTCTAGTTCTAGTTCAGTTCTACTTCAGTTCTAGTTCAGTTCTAGTTCAGTTCTAGTTCAGTTCTAGTTCAGTTCTAGTTCAGTTCTAGTTCAGTTCTAGTTCAGTTCTACTTCAGTTCTACTTCAGTTCTAGTTCAGTTCTAGTTCAGTTCTAGTTCAGTTCTAGTTCAGTTCTAGTTCAGTTCTAGTTCAGTTCTAGTTCAGTTCTAGTTCAGTTCTAGTTCAGTTCTAGTTCAGTTCTAGTTCAGTTCTAGTTCAGTTCTAGTTCAGTTCTAGTTCAGTTCTAGTTCAGTTCTAGTTCAGTTCTAGTTCAGTTCTAGTTCAGTTCTAGTTCAGTTCTAGTTCAGTTCTAGTTCAATTCTAGTTCAGTTCTAGTTCAGTTCTAGTTCAGTTCTAGTTCAGTTCTAGTTCAGTTCTAGTTCAGTTCTAGTTCAGTTCTAGTTCAGTTCTAGTTCAGTTCTAGTTCAGTTCTAGTTCAGTTCTAGTTCAGTTCTAGTTCAGTTCTAGTTCAGTTCTAGTTCAGTTCTAGTTCAGTTCTAGTTCAGTTCTAGTTCAGTTCTAGTTCAGTTCTAGTTCAGTTCTAGTTCAGTTCTAGTTCAGTTCTAGTTCAGTTCTAGTTCAGTTCTAGTTCAGTTCTAGTTCAGTTCTAGTTCAGTTCTAGTTCAGTTCTAGTTCAGTTCTAGTTCAGTTCTAGTTCAGTTCTAGTTCAGTTCTAGTTCAGTTCTAGTTCAGTTCTAGTTCAGTTCTAGTTCAGTTCTAGTTCAGTGCTAGTTCAGTTCTAGTTCAGTTCTAGTTCAGTTCTAGTTCAGTTCTAGTTCAGTTCTAGTTCAGTTCTAGTTCAGTTCTAGTTCAGTTCTAGTTCAGTTCTAGTTCAGTTCTAGTTCAGTTCTAGTTCAGTTCTAGTTCAGTTCTAGTTCAGTTCAAGTTCAGTTCTAGTTCAGTTCTAGTTCAGTTCTAGTTCAGTTCTAGTTCAGTTCTAGTTCAGTTCTAGTTCAGTTCTAGTTCTCTAGTCGGTTCTAAGTTCAGTTCTAGTTCAGTTCTAGTTCAGTTCTAGTTCAGTTCTAGTTTCAGTTCTAGTTTAGTTCTAGTTTAGTTCTAGTTTAGTTCTAGTTTAGTTCTAGTTCAGTTTCTAGTTCAGTTCTAGTTCAGCTTCTAGTTCAGTTCTAGTTCAGTTCTAGTTCAGTTCTAGTTCAGTCTAGTTCGTTCTAGTTCAGTTCTAGTTCAGTTCTAGTTCAGTTCTAGTTCAGTTCTAGTTCAAGTTCTAGTTCAGTTCTAGTTCAGTTCTAGTTCAGTTCTAGTTCAGTTCTAGTTCAGTTCTAGTCAGTTCTAGTTCAGTTCTAGTCAGTTCTAGTTCAGTTCTAGTTCAGTTCTAGTTCAGTTCTAGTTCAGTTCTAGTTCAGTTCTAGTTCAGTTCTAGTTCAGTTCTAGTTCAGTTCTAGTTCAGTTCTAGTCAGTTCTAGTTCAGTTCTAGTCACAGTTCTAGTTCAGTTCAAGTTCAGTTCTAGTTCAGTTCTAGTTCAGTTATGGCTGCCAGACATTTGTATCAAACATCATTCATTCCCCTGTTCATACGATTAGAGTAGAAAACACCCGTAGTTTAGCTGGCCTAAGCAAATATTATAATAATAACAAAAAAAAGTGACACAATCAAGTTTAATGACATTCCAAACATATTTATTCTGTTATTCTGTTGCAATATTAAACCGACAAATTAAATATTTAAATAATTCTTGACATGTGCTGGTTTTAATTTAAATAATATTTATATTGTTATACATGTATTTGTAAAATTAAACAACCATAACGTCAATATTATACAATTTATATAATTGTTATTGTAACTTACCTCAACAAATTTATTAACAAATCAATTTCATCATAACAAAAACAAATGTTTTGCACTGGAAGCGAAAAGCAATAAAACTGGAAATAAAGAAAAGAATATATAAATTTTTTAATTAATTTGTTTACAGGATAAATTTATTTGTAATCAAGTTTATTATAGAAAAATAACAGTTTTCAAGTTTTTAAGTTGTGCCTTTTTGGTGGGTATGTAAGTTATTGGTAATCTTTAAAACCAAAAGTACTAGTGCTGTAAAGAGTTCTCTTTTAAAATTCGAATCAATATATTCCATTACATTTTGTTTATAACATTTCCTTTAGATTGTTTATAGTATTATCAACTTTCCATTATTATAAATACTTTAATTAATTGTATATTTCATCATAAAGTTCATTAAGTTTGTGTAATAAACGCCAACTAAAATCATGCTATTTCGAAAGCAATTTCCATATTTATTAATTTATTTATAATTTTTTTATTAAACAATTATGACATTATAATTAGCATAAATGAAAATTAAAAAAATGCACAATTAATGTACTCCCGGCAACTTTTTACCCCCTCCCTTAAGGTAATAATGAATCTTAGAGTCTCAGATATTCCACGTAACGTATTTGCTAGACGTTAATAATTTATATTAATAAAAAGAAATGGAATTGGTACCATTTAGCTCCAGATATGTAAATGATCAACAGTGATTGGTACCTTTCAAATATTAGCATCACTAACACGTGAGTTGTAGACAACACACTTTGTCTACACTCTGCGTTTGTACTCTCCTCACTCGTTCTTCCACTTAATCGCCTATATATGTATATATATTCTAAACAGTTTCATTACAATTGTAACCACAACCGCAGATGACAAAGGAAAACAAAAATTTACATTTGTTTTTGTTTTCTCATCGCTTAACGCTGGCGGTTTTAATTGCAATCAAACTGCAAGTTTTAATTTTGAATAGAACAACAACAGAAAAACACCAAAACAAAAACAAATGTTCTTTGTTTTGGTTTTTTTTTTTGCATTTTAATGGTGGGTGTTATAAAAAAACGTGTAAATATTTATAATATTATTTATTTTTGTTGTTGTTTTGTAAATATTTGCTTGTGTTTATTATTGTTGATTTGTTATAATTATTCTTCTTTTTTACAGCCGCCATAAAAATGTTGGTCATTTTGTGCGAAATTTTTGTCTTCATTCTTATATCCATTTTTAAAAAAGATGGAAGGTGTATTGATTTTGTCATTCCATGTGCTACTTATACAAATATTCCTCATGGATCCCATAAATTGTTTGGATCCTTGCAATATTCTAAGACCATCTAGTTGTGTCGGTTTATCTGTCTATTATTGGCACGAAAAAAAAGAGATAGAAGAAGAAAATGAACAAACTCCGTTCCCCATTTGGGTAATTTTTAGACAATCTAGCAATATTTATCTGTCGCCCTATTGTTGGCACCATAACGTAAACAAAAAGGGTTTTGAAGAAGCAAATGTTCTTTATTAATCAGAACATGGACAAAATCGGTCTATGATTGCTAGATTCTAAGATGATCTAGCTGTGACTCTACGTCCATCCGTCTATGTGTTGTTGACACTTTCTAGAAAATCTTATTCACTCTCTATACCAGCTTTCGAAATTCACTTTAAATTCACTTTAATGATAGGTATATAAGAATCGTCATAGCCGAATACAACACTTTTAATTGCTTTGTTTGTTGCACATTTTACAAGAACAAAGAATTTTGTATATTTTTTGTAAATTTTATTTTAAAATTCAATACAAAAATAAATGAAATTCTTTCTTTACTATTGCACTATGGACTTTGTTCTTCCATTGACGTTAAAAATAATTTGTGTTCGTCATTGGAAATTTTAATATTAGAAAGCAGGGAACTATTATTATTAGTTTAGTGTTAAGTTTGAAACACTAATTGAAAATAATTGTTTGTAAAACATTAGGGAACATAATATAAAGTATGGCTAAATGCAATCTCTTGGAGAATTATTAGTCTCAGAACTTCCTAAGATCATATGGTAGATCATTGGGAAAATTATAGAAAATCTATTAAATTTTAACTCGTAATAGACAGCATAGCTATGCGATCCCATAAATTATGTTATGCATTTCGACCTTGCATAAGATCGTGTAATAATGTGCTCAGAGGCCACCTCAACAGAACTAAACTTGAACTAAACTAGAACTAAACTAGAACTAAACTAGAACTAAACTAGAACTAAACTAGAACTAACTAGAACTGAAGTAGAACTGAACTAGAACTGAACTAGAACTGAACTAGAACTGAACTAGAACTGAACTAGAACTGAACTAAAACTGAACTAGAACTGAACTAGAACTAGAACTGAACTAGAACTGAACTAGAATTGAACTAGAACTGAACTAGAACTGAACTAGAACTGAACTAGAACTGAACTAGAACTGAACTAGAACTGAACTAGAACTGAACTAGAACTGAACTAGAACTGAACTAGAACTGAACTAGAACTGAACTAGAACTGAACTAGAACTGAACTAGAACTGAACTAGAACTGAACTAGAACTGAACTAGAACTGAACTAGAACTGAACTAGAATTGAACTAGAATTGAACTAGAACTGAACTAGAACTGAACTAGAACTAGAACTAGACTGAACTAGAACTGAACTAGAACTGAACTAGAACTGAACTAGAACTGAACTAGAACTGAACTAGAACTGAACTAGAACTGAACTAGAACTGAACTAGAACTGAACTAGAACTGAACTAGAACTGAACTAGAACTGAACTAGAACTGAACTAGAACTGAACTAGAACTGAACTAGAACTGAACTAGAACTGAACTAGAACTGAACTAGAACTGAACTAGAACTGAACTAGAACTACAACTGAACTAGAACTGAACTAGAACTGAACTAGAACTGAACTAGAACTGAACTAGAACTGAACTAGAACTGAACTAGAACTGAACTAGAATTGAACTAGAACTGTACTAGAACTGAACTAGAACTGTACTAGAACTGTACTAGAACTGAACTAGAACTGAACTAGAACAGAACTAGAACTGAACTAGTACTGAACTAGAACTGAACTACAACTGAACTAGAACTGAACTACATAGAACTGTACTAGAACTGAACTACATAGAACTGAAATAAACTGAACTAGAACTGAAAAAAAATTACATTTTTAGTAAAATTTGGGATTTTAATAAATAATCTAATTTTTAGTGAAACTTTGGATTTTTAGTGAAAATTTGGATTTTTAGTGAAATTTTGGCTTTTTAGTGAAAAATTTGGATTTTTAGTGAAATTTTGGGTTTTTAGTGAAAATTTGGATTTTTAGAGAAATTTTGGGTTTTTAGTTAAAATTTGGATTTTTAGTGAAAAATATAATTTTTATTAAAAAATTAATTTTTAACGAAAATCTAGATTTTTAGTGAAAATTTAGATTTTCTGTGAAACTTTAGATTTTTAGTGAAAATTTGGATTTTTAGTAAAATATAGAATTTTTAATGAAAATCAGAATTTTCAGTTGAAAAGTGTATTTTTAGTAAAAATTTTGATTCAAAGCAAAAAATATGCATTTTTATCTGTGTTTGGTAACAAATGAAATTTTTATTGAAAAAATGAGGTTTTGGTAATTATTTCAACATTTGTAAAGTCTTCAATTTAAATATTTTACCTTTAAAAGTCAACTGGTTATATCCTTGATCTTTAGTAAATTACTTAACTTTTCAAGAAAGTAATATACACAATAGTTGTTAAGATTGTTTGTAAACAAATTTATTTTTAACAAGTTCTTAATTTTAGTGCAGATTATGTTTTAGTTATTTTTTATAAATATCCTTGTTACAATAAGTCCTTTGTATTAAACACTTTTAATTTGTTTTCAATAAGAAAAAGACTAACAAAAAACATCAATAATTGCTAAAAAACAATAAATAAAATACTACTCTACTAACGAATTTACGCGATTTCTTTAAAAAACGACAAAAACAACGACCGACTTCCCTGAATTGCACCAGAAAACTGTGTCATAGAGTCCTTTTTACAAAGATAATAAAGCAATCTAAAGGAAAAACATAACAGAACTCAATAAGAAAAATGAGAGAAAGAAAAAGAAATAAACAAAACAGGAAGAACATGAATATCCTTGAAGTTGTTTAATATTAAATCCCCTGCAAACACGCTATAAAGGAACTTAAGGATAAAACGCGAGTAATAGGGTGTATGTGTTTGTGTGGTTCAAAATCTTAAGTACAGGTTTACGCGAATAAAAACAACAACATTTTATTAACTAAAGGGGAGAAAAACTAAAAAAAAAGTAAACAAACCCAATGAGAGAATGTGAGAATAAAATATAACCCCTTTGTTTACAAGAAATTCCTTTATGCAGAAAATTTATTTCAAAACTCTGCCTCTCTTCTCATTTATTTCACTCTCTCAATAAGAATTCTTGAATGGAAGTGATTTTTTTATCATCCCCTAAAGAAACTTGTTACAATTCTATAAAACAGACGAATTGATTGTAGTAACTTCTAAGTTAAAGTTATTTATTACTTTTTCGCTGTTTTCTTTTAGAGTTTGTTTTGTTGGAAAAAAAACGAATCAAAGAAAATAACAAAAAGTACAGCAGCAACAGGATAAAACATGAGTCAACTCCTTGGGGATTTGGTTGGTATACAGAAGAAGAGGAGCATAAAGAATAACTAAACAAAGTTAAAATCCCCCAAAGAAAATAAAGCATAAATAAACCCTTTTCTTGGCAAAATTGTTACGAAATGTTCAATGTTAATAAAATATTATAATAAAAGAATTCTTAAGAAGTGTCTTGGGTATCCTTGCTACCTGTATTGCTAATTTAAGTGATTTTTTTTTTTTGCTATTTTTCTTCTCTACAACTTACGTCATTTCTTTATTTACTAGGATGTCTTTGTGAAACACGCTTCTTCTGGTAGTGATAACATCTTACGTCATTTAACAAAGAATTTAACTTAACAAGGATGTAAATTAAATTTTTTGCCGGTAAATATTTAGTCCTTATTGAACTAGAATTGGAACTAGAACTGAACTAACTGAACTAGAACTGAACTAGAACTGACTAGAACTGAACTAGAACTGAACTAGAACTGAACTAGAACTGAACTAGAACTGAACTGAACTAGAACTGAACTAGAACTGAACTAGAACTGAACTAGAACTGAACTAGAACTGAACTAGAACTGAACTAGAACTGAACTAGAACTGAACTAGAACTGAACTAGAACTGAACTAGAACTGAACTAGAACTGAACTAGAATTGAACTAGAACTGAACTAGAACTGAACTAAACTGAACTAGAACTGAACTAGAACTGAACTAGAACTGAACTAGAACTGAACTAGAACTGAACTAGAACTGAACTAGAACTGAACTAGAACTGAACTAGAACTGAACTAGAACTGAACCAGAACTGAACCAGAACTGAACTAGAACTGAACTAGAACTGAACTAGAACTGAACTAGAACTGAACTAGAACTGAACTAGAACTGAACTAGAACTGAACTAGAACTGAACTAGAACTGAACTAGAACTGAACTAGAACTGAACTAGAACTAGAAAGAAATAGAACTGAACTAGAACTGAACTAGAACTGAACTAGAACTGAACTAGAACTGAACTAGAACTGAACCAGAACTGAACCAGAACTGAACTAGAACTGAACTAGAACTTAACTAGAACTTAACTAGAACTTAACTAGAACTGAACTAGAACTGAACTAGAACTGAACTAGAACTGAACTAGAACTGAACTAGAACTGAACTAGAACTGAACTAGAACTGAACTAGAACTGAACTAGAACTAGAACTAAACTGAACTAGAACTGAACTAGAATTGAACTAGAACTGAACTAGAACTGAACTAGAACTGAACTAGAACTGAACTAGAACTGAACTAGAACTGAACTAGAACTGAACTAGAACTGAACTAGAACTGAACTAGAACTGAACTAGAACTGAACTAGAACTGAACCAGAACTGAACCAGAACTGAACTAGAACTGAACTAGAACTGAACTAGAACTGAACTAGAACTGAACTAGAACTGAACTAACTAGAACTGAACTAGAACTGAACTAGAACTGAACTAGAACTGAACTAGAACTGAACTAGAACTGAACTAGAACTGAACTAGAACTGAACTAGAACTGAACTAGAACTGAACTAGAACTGAACTAGAACTGAACTAGAACTGAACTAGAACTGAACTAGAACTGAACTAGAACTGAACTAGAACTGAACTAGAACTAGAACTGAACTAGAACTGAACTAGAACTGAACTAGAACTAGAACTAGAACTGAACTAGAACTGAACTAGAACTGAACAGAACTGAACTAGAACTGAACTAGAACTGAACTAGAACTGAACTAGAACTGAACTAGAACTGAACTAGAACTGAACTAGAACTGAACTAGAACTTAACTAGAACTGAACTAGAACTGAACTAGAACTGAACTAGAACTGAACTAGAACTGAACTAGAACTGAACTAGAACTAGAACTGAACTAGAACTGAACTAGAATTGAACTAGAACTGAACTAGAACTGAACTAGAACTGAACTAGAACTGAACTAGAACTGAACTAGAACTGAACTAGAACTGACTACTAGAACTGACTAGAACTGACTAGAACTGAACTAGAACTGAGAACTGAACTAGAACTGAACTAGAACTGAACTAGAACTGAACTAGAACTGAACCAGAACTGAACTAGAACTGAACTAGAACTGAACTAGAACTGAACTAGAACTGAACTAGAACTGAACTAGAACTGAACTATAACTGAACTAGAACTGAACTAGAACTGAACTAGAACTGAACTAGAACTGAACTAGAACTGAACTAGAACTGAACTAGAACTGAACTAGAACTGAACTAGAACTGAACTAGAACTAAACAAGAACTGAACTAGAATTAAACTAGAACTCAAATCCTTTTTCTCACAAAAAATTGTATATGTTTGGAGTGGAAGGGGTATGTAAGCTTCGCCACAGCCGATTAATGTACAAATTGTTTAAAAAAGTTATTTGTTTCGGTTTCCTTATATGTAAATTATTGCGATAATATTTAGGCAAGTTTTCGTTAAGCAATTTTTCCAGCTCATAACTATAATTATTGAAAAACACTTAACTTACGTTTGATTTGCAACAAACAAACGGTGGGATACCAAAAATAAAATTTGCCTACTGAGGTTGGTTGACTGGCAGGCAGGCAGACTTTTAAATTCACAAATCAACACTCTCCCTAGGATTTCAGTTCAAGCATAAATAGTTTAAACACGCAAGGACTATTTCTTTTGCATGGAAAGCATTTAAAAAACACTTATAAACCCAGCATAAGAACGATTTCTAATAATTGTGAATGTAAATGTTTGTAAATGTAGCGTTTTGGAAATTGTCATAAATTAAAATTATAATTCTTTTTATTATTTGCATTTCTATTGATATGAATTGCTTTTCAACATATGCAAGTCATTATAAATTCACCCTCCCCTCCCGGTTGGGTTGGTTTTCTTCTTCGAGGAAAGAAGGGAAATCCTTTTCTTTATTACAACATTTACTTTTTTCTTTGAAGGAAATGAAAATTGTGCGAGAGTGTGCGTGCGTCTGTGTGTGTGAATGAATGTTTTTGTTGTGTTAAGCCATAAAAATTAAAAATGCATAATTTTTATTATGATTTGTATAAATTTAGTTTTATTGTACCGTTCTGTACTGTTATCAGTGCCGCTTTTCGTTTCCGATATACTTTTGTTTAGAATTTTTGTTGCATGAAAAATTTCTTTTTAATACTCTTTGATTTATACAATAGGGAGTTTTTCCTTTTGTAAGCTGTCATAAATCCTGGCTGTTTACTAAAGAAAAAGTTCTATTTCTTTTCTGAAAGCAGTAAGAAGATTTAGTTTTTAATTACAAAAAAATCGCTATGAAAAGATATCACAGCGGTAAAGTTTTTTTCCAACTGGTTTTTGTAATGAAACTTTTAATTCTTTTGAAATTCCTTAGAAAATCATTCAATATTCATGTGTGTCCTAGTTCCACATATTTTTATATGAAGAACAATAGAAAAAACATTTCGTAATGGGGTTTCTTTTGGAGAACAATAAAAAAAATGTAGTTCAAATCTTCTAGTCTGGGTTTTGTTAATAAAATCAGACTTCTCTTTTTACTTCACACTTTTATTACAAAATCAACTACTGAATCATCTTCTTGTAAGTTTAATTTTTCTTACTCCTTTTCCCAATTCCTTAAATTTTATGTCTTAAGGTTGTAGAATTTGATTCGTTAAGGAATTCGCTTTTTATTACATTTAATTTTATATGTATGTAGTTTGTTTTGTAAGTGATTTATTATATATAGTTTAAGAGATGTGTTTTTATTTTATTGTTAACATAAAAAGAATTAATAAACCATGACATACTGACAAGCCAATAAAATGACAGCAGACATTTATGTCTTACCATTGTTAACTTGACATCTTGTTAATGTTGTGTTAATTTTCTCGAAATACATAGTATAATTGATTTTATAGTTTTAAATAACTTTCTTTTATATTTATAGCAAATGAAAACTTTGTTTTACAGATGAAAGTTATTACAAACTAAACTAGAACTAGAACTTGAACAGAACTTGAACAGAACTTGAACAGAACTTGAACAGAACTTGAACAGAACTAGAACAGAACTAGAACAGAAATAGAACATAACTAGAACAGAACTAGAACAGAACTAGAATAGAACTAGACTAGAACTAGAACAGAACTAGAACAGAACTAGAACAGAACTAGAACAGAACTAGAACAGAACTAGAACAGAACTAGAACAGAACTAGAACAGAACTAGAACAGAACTAGAACAGAACTAGAACAGAACTAGAACAGAACTAGAACAGAACTAGAACAGAACTAGAACAGAACTAGAACAGAACTAGAACAGAACTAGAACAGAACTAGAACAGAACTAGAACAGAACTAGAACAGAACTAGAACAGAACTAGAACAGAACTAGAACAGAACTAGAACAGAACTAGAACAGAACTAGAACAGAACTAGAACAGAACTAGAACAGAACTAGAACAGAACTAGAACAGAACTAGAACAGAACTAGAACAGAACTAGAACAGAACTAGAACAGAACTAGAACAGAACTAGAACAGAATAGAACAGAATTAGAACAGAACTAGAACAGAACTAGAACAGAACTAGAAAAGAACTAGAGCAGAACTAGAGCAGAACTAGAACAGAACTAGAACAGAACTAGGACAGAACTAGAACAGAAATAGAACAGAACTAGAACAGAACTAGAACAGAACTAGAACAGAACTAGAACAGAACTAGAACAGAAGTAGAACAGAACTAGAACAGAACTTGAACAGAACTAGAACAGAACTAGAACAGAACTAGAACAGAACTAGAACAGAACTAGAACAGAACTAGAACAGAACTAGAACAGTACTAGAACAGAACTAGAACAGAACTAGAACAGAACTAGAACAGAACTAGAACAGAACTAGAACAGAACTAGAACAGAACTAGAACAGAACTAGAACAGAACTAGAACAGAACTAGAACAGAACTAGAACAGAACAGAACTAGAATAGAACTAGAACTAGAACAGACTAGAACAAGACTAGAACAGAACTAGAACAGAACTAGAACAGAACTAGAACAGAACTAGAACAGAACTAGAACAGAACTAGAACAGAACTAGAACAGAACTAGAACAGAACTAGAACAGAACTAGAACAGAACTAGAACAGAACTAGAACAGAACTAGAACAGAACTAGAACAGAACTAGAACAGAACTAGAACAGAACTAGAACAGAACTAGAACAGAACTAGAACAGAACTAGAACAGACTAGAACAGAACTAGAACAGAACTAGAACAGAACTAGAACAGAACTAGAATAGAACTAGAACAGAACTAGAACAGAACTAGAACAGAACTAGAACAGAACTAGAACAGAACTAGAACAGAACTAGAACAAACTAGAACAGAACTAGAACAGAACTAGAACAGAACTAGAACAGAACTAGAACAGAACTAGAACAGAACTAGAACAGAACTAGAACAGAACTAGAACAGAACTAGAACAGAACTAGAACAGAACTAGAACAGAACTAGAACAGAACTAGAACAGAACTAGAACAGAACTAGAACAGAACTAGAACAGAACTAGAACAGAACTAGAACAGAACTAGAACAGAACTAGAACAGAACTAGAACAGAACTAGAACAGAACTAGAACAGAACTAGAACAGAACTAGAACAGAACTAGAACAGAACTAGAACAGAACTAGAACAGAACTAGAACAGAACTAGAACAGAACTAGAACAGAACTAGAACAGAACTAGAACAGAACTAGAACAGAACTAGAACAGAACTAGAACAGAACAGAACAGAACTAGAACAGAACTAGAACAGAACTAGAACAGAACTAGAACAGAACTAGAACAGAACTAGAACAGAACTAGAACAGAACTAGAACAGAACTAGAACAGAACTAGAACTGAACTAGAACTGAACTAGAACTGAACTAGAAATGAACGAGCATATTAAGTATATGTAAGCAGTTTGTTTGAACATCTAGATCAAATATCCTGCAGGATATGTAGCATATTATTAAATTCTGTTCTTACATCCCCTTAAATTAGGCTTTAATACTCAAAAAATATGGATCAACATGAGAAATATATATTCAGTATAAGAAGACCTCAATATTTAACACAAAACTTGACCCTTTAATTATAAAAACTTTTAAAAGAAATAGTTAAAAAACTCCTTAGCACGCCATGAGCTTAACATTAATAGCATTTGCCATATCCCTACAATATCTTTATATACCCACAATCCCAATTTCTTTGTTAATAACTCCTCTTTGTTTTTAGATTAAACAATACAAGCAAAAAATCATAGATCACAACCTTGTTAAATCTAAAACACCAAAACTACTTAAAACTTTGAACTGAAACTTTTGTAATTGGAAAAATTTTATAATAGAAATATGTAAAGAAAATTTCAAAATAAAAACCCAATGAACAAAAATCAAAACACAGGCTAATTGCTAGAGATTAATTATATGTTACACAACCCAAAATATTACACAACATTATAAGACGTCCTTTTTTATGATGAAATGTCAAAAAGGAAGTTTATATTTTATTGTAAAGGCAACAATTTTAAAGAATAATTGACATTATTAAAATGAAAAATTGTTTATAAATTAGTGGTAATTTATAAAAAGTAAGATCCTGCAGAGTTGCAAGACAAAAACCTTAAATGAAATGAAGGAAATGAAGGAAAGATGATTGAATGAATGTTTAGAATGTAAAGGAAACACACCCTTTTAAATTCCATATCAAGCCCTGTAAGACTTTAAATGCTGTGTGGATGATGGCATCTCTTACGACTGCAACTGTATGGTCAAGTTCTATTACAAAGTGTGTAATTTCTGGTTTAAAATTCCTTAACGAAATCATGAAATCATTGAAAATAAGCACACGTGCAAACGTTGCTGTTATAGTATGGACTGGTTTAGAAAAACTAGTTTATTTAACCCATACTAATAGTACTTAGGTACATTATTCTAAAGAGGTTGGCATTTTTCCCAATTATTAAAACAAAACAAAAGAAAACGACATTGATGCTTTCAAAAATTGTTGGCATTTTAAGGGAAAACTTTAGCAGTTTGTTTCTGTGGTGTTAACAATGAAATCTGTAGAGAAATTTATGGAATTTTAAAAAATTATATACGGTGTTTTAATGACCTAAGGGTTTGTTAGGTAAATTATAGATTTTATTTCATTAGAGAATCAGGGATTTAAAGTTCTTTTGTAAAGAAAAGTTATTGAGGAAATAAATTAAAAGGAATACACTGAAAAAAAGTTAAAATTTTTGAAAGTCCGAACGCATCTTCAGTGATCTAAATTTTCCCTCCAAAGTACACCATTCAGAGAGGAAGTTCCGTGAAACTGTCATCTCAGCAGCTGCTCGCTTTATACCTGCTGGTCGTATATCCGTAGTGCGGCCGCACTTCCCAGCAGAAGCAGCCAGGCTTGCAGATGAAAGAGATGACATCCGAAATACCAACCCAGGTGATCCAAGACTCAACCAGCTGAATATTGAAATCAGCAGGTTGGTAAATGAGGACAAGCGGAAAAGATGGCTAGATCACTTGAAGAACTGCAACCTGAGTTCGGGTGTTAGTAAGTTGAGGTCTACAGTTCGATCTCTCTCTAACCCGATGAAGAAGGATGACAGGGTCGCTATTAAGTTTGCAGATATCCCCATTTCCGACCCTGAAGGGTGCTCGCGCGCATTTTGCCGGCAATTCATTGAGCACCCTGAGAGAGACAAGGCGAAACGAAGTGTTGTTCGCAAACTTCACAACCTTCCAGTCCCGGACATACTACAACCCTTCACCACAGCTGAAGTTGCAGACGTCATCAACAACGCTAAACCATCTAAGGCGATTGGCCCGACGGAATATCCATGCTGATGTTAAAACACCTTGGCGAGCGGGGAGTTGAGTACCTGACTATGGTCTTCAACAAGTCAGTGAGCAGCCTCGTAATACCCGAAGCCTGGAAAAAGGGTAGAGTCATTCCCATTTTAAAATCTGGGAAAGAGGCGACAGAGGGACAATCATACAGCTCGTCACCAGCATGGCTTCCGCAAAATGCACAGCACCACTACAGCATTAACCGCCATTGCCACTCAGATCTCACAAGGCTTAAATCAGCAGAGGCCCTGTGAAAGGACGGTCCTAGTGGCTCTTGACCTGTCGAAGGCCTTCGACACTGTCAGTCACGAACAACAACACGAAGAGATGGATCGTAAACTATCTGAGTGGCCGTCAGTCATTCGTGGAGTTTGGAGACAGACGCTCTAAACCCCGTAGAGTTAAACAAGTCGTACCTCAAGGTGGAGTACTATCGCCACTTTTGTTTAACTTCTACCTCTCTAAGCTCCCCGCACCTCCACAAGGCGTGGAAGTGATTTCATATGCGGACGACTGTACAATCATGGCGACGGGCCACAACATTGATGAATTATGCGTTCTGGTGAATGGTTATCTCCACGAAATACATCAGTTCTTCACTGCGCGTAACCTGCAATTATCACCAGCGAAGTCGTCGCACTTGGGGTATGGATAAAGAAACCTTGTTGGCTACATATAAAACGATTGGTCGGTCAGTGGTTAACTATGCTGCTCCAGTGTGGTCACCTTCGCTAAGTGATACCCAGTGGAGAAACAATCAAAGCTGCCGAAATGCCGCCCTAAGGACTGTAACGGGCTGCCTACAAATTACCTCGGAACATCACCTGAACGAGGAAACGAAGGTCCTTCCAGTCAAGGAACACAATGTCATGTTGACTAAACAGTTCCTCCTGGGATGTCATCGGAGAAGTCATCCCAATTTTAACATCATACAATTGGATACTCCCCCGAGGCATGTCAGGAAGGATCTTCGTATATACGAGGAAAACATATGCAGATATGTGCGGGATCCACTGGATCAGTCCTCGTATTTGGCAGCTTTGAACGATATTCATAGAGACGCCATAAATTCCGCGGTCGCAGGATACCGCATGAATGTCGTACTTGGAGGTCGCCCACCGCCCATAGCAAACACGGAAGAAAACCTGCCGCGGAAAACAATAGTAGTTCTGGCACAACTAAGATCGGGATGGAGCAACAGGCTCAATGCCTACTGGTCACGTATAGACCGTGCCGTCCCCAACGAATGTCCTACATGTGGTCAGGGTCCTCATGACACCCACCACATATTCAACTGCTCAGCCAACCCTACTTCTCTCTGTCCAATGGATTTATGGACGCATCCAGTTGAAGTAGCCCAATTTTTAGGCCTTGACATTGATGTAGAAACCCCCAACTAGATTATTGTATAGTTTTAGCTATTACAACAACAACAAAGTCTTTTATAGATTTCCAGTGTATAGATCCACTCACAGTGAACATACGGTGGTAAATCTGGTATGAAAAGAGTAAACCCTGAAACATACCCGGACAATTTAACAATATACCTTGTATAAGATACCTTACATCCATTACCATTCAATGAAGCACTCTTCTCATTCATCCGAGACTCTCGTTGAGAAAAACATCCGACACACTCACTCTAGGTATACGGGTGGGTAAGGTCCGCATACCTTTACATCCATTCGTTATCACATACACTTGATACCAACTCATTTCCAACGCTTAGTCCCACAGTAAGCAAAATTATCTTCACGCAATTTTGGGACAAAACACAGTCCGAAACTCTGGCCTATGGGCTACCGACTCCCGTCGTACCAGATTATGTGATTCTCTGGTTCGAACCCATGTCAAATCATTTCAAAGAAAGACCGAGAATTCACTTGATAAACTTTCATTGTTATTTCTCTCAGTGCATTTTAGTATATTCTCAAAGATTACAATTCTGAATTCAACAAAAGTAAGTAAATGTTGTTATTTTTCTATAGAAAATCCATAAAAAACACACATACACCTAAAATAACAAAACTGATCCTTTAGAGATGCAAAAATAACACACCAAATCCAAGTCTTATTAGGATGACATCCCTCATTTAAAAAAAACGAAAAAAAAAAACAAACAACTCAAGAGGAAAAAAGCATCGATCTAATACAACAACGACAATAGCAACAAAACAATAGCACCAACAACAATAACAATAAGAGAATACAACAAAAAGCAATGATTTAAATATCAAAGCCAAATGAGATCTTTGGAAAACAATAGAGGGATTTATTTACACGAAAGAACAACAACAAAAACACAAAAACCATCATGTAAAGTTATTTCACAGGAGTTTAAATTAAAAAACTTAAAAACTATTCGTGCACCAACAAACACACACACACACAAACTTTTCCAAAGGAATTTTCAAGGCTTGTAAAGTACTCACAGTAGTTGCTTCTTCCCTTTTTTATCATCAAAAATTTTAATGTCATTGAAGGTAACTTGCGAGTGAATCATGTTAGAAAATCATTTACAAAACAGATTTTTGAAAACAACCCCAATGTTGAATTGTTTTTTTTCTTACCCTTGTTAGAAGTAATAGTTGGTATTGAACAAAGAAGTTTTATTTGAACATGTTTGAAAAACAGGGGGAATTTGAAGGAAAAGACCTTCCCTTTCCTTATAAAATGATTTAGTTTTTCCTGAGTTTTGTAAGCAACTAATAGAAAGGGGGACTTTTAACAAGGCTGCCATCAAAAGGAATAGCAAAGGACAAGGACAGTTGTTAAAATAAATGGAAACATTAAAAACTTATAATGGTAAAGGGGTCCTTATAAGGATTCTAGGTCAATTGTGTTCTATAATTCGTTTAGTTAGAATTACGATGGAATCATATTTTTATGAGTTTGTGAAGGTTATAGTCTGGTAAATAGCACAGTCTAAAGTTTATAGTCTAGTCTATAGTCTAGTCTATAGTCTAGTCTATAGTCTAGTCTATAGTCTAGTCTATAGTCTAGTCTATAGTCTAGTCTATAGTCTAGTCTATAGTCTAGTCTATAGTCTAGTCTATAGTCTAGTCTATAGTCTAGTCTATAGTCTAGTCTATAGTCTAGTCTATAGTCTAGTCTATAGTCTAGTCTATAGTCTAGTCTATAGTCTAGTCTATAGTCTAGTCTATAGTCTAGTCTAGTCTAGTATAGTCTAGTCTATAGTCTAGTCTATAGTCTAGTCTATAGTCTAGTCTATAGTCTAGTCTATAGTCTAGTCTATAGTCTAGTCTATAGTCTAGTCTATAGTCTAGTCTATAGTATATCTATAGTCTAGTCTATAGTCTAGTCTATAGTCTAGTCTATAGTCTAGTCTATAGTCTAGTCTATAGTCTAGTCTATAGTCTAGTCTATAGTCTAGTCTATAGTCTAGCCTATAGTCTAGTCTATAGTCTAGTCTATAGTCTAGTCTATAGTCTAGTCTATAGTCTAGTCTATAGTCTAGTCTATAGTCTAGTCTATAGTCTAGTCTATAGTCTAGTCTATAGTCTAGTCTATAGTCTAGTCTATAGTCTAGTCTAGTCTAGTCTATAGTCTAGTCTATAGTCTAGTCTATAGTCTAGTCTATAGTCTAGTCTATAGTCTAGTCTAGTAGTCTCTATAGTCTAGTCTATAGTCTAGTCTATAGTCTAGTCTATAGTCTAGTCTATAGTCTAGTCTATAGTCTAGTCTATAGTCTAGTCTATAGTCTAGTCTATAGTCTAGTCTATAGTCTAGTCTATAGTCTAGTCTATAGTCTAGTCTATAGTCTAGTCTATAGTCTAGTCTATAGTCTAGTCTATAGTCTAGTCTATAGTCTAGTCTATAGTCTAGTCTATAGTCTAGTCTATAGTCTAGTCTATAGTCTAGTCTATAGTCTAGTCTATAGTCTAGTCTATAGTCTAGTCTATAGTCTAGTCTATAGTCTAGTCTATAGTCTAGTCTATAGTCTAGTCTATAGTCTAGTCTATAGTCTAGTCTAGTAGTCTATAGTCTAGTCTATAGTCTAGTCTATAGTCTAGTCTATAGTCTAGTCTATAGTCTAGTCTATAGTCTAGTCTATAGTCTAGTCTATAGTCTAGTCTATAGTCTAGTCTATAGTCTAGTCTATAGTCTAGTCTATAGTCTAGTCTATAGTCTAGTCTATAGTCTAGTCTATAGTCTAGTCTATAGTCTAGTCTATAGTCTAGTCTATAGTCTAGTCTATAGTCTATCTATAGTCTAGTCTATATAGTCTAGTCTATAGTCTAGTCTATAGTCTAGTCTATAGTCTAGTCTATAGTCTAGTCTATAGTCTAGTCTATAGTCTATTCTATAGTCTAGTCTATAGTCTAGTCTATAGTCTAGTCTATAGTCTAGTCTATAGTCTAGTCTATAGTCTAGTCTATAGTCTAGTCTAGTCTAGTCTATAGTCTAGTCTATAGTCTAGTCTATAGTCTAGTCTATAGTCTAGTCTATAGTCTAGTCTATAGTCTAGTCTATAGTCTAGTCTATAGTCTAGTCTATAGTCTAGTATAGTCTAGTCTATAGTCTAGTCTAGTCTAGTCTATAGTCTAGTCTATAGTCTAGTCTATAGTCTAGTCTATAGTCTAGTCTATAGTCTAGTCTATAGTCTAGTCTATAGTCTAGTCTATAGTCTAGTCTAGTCTAGTCTATAGTCTAGTCTATAGTCTAGTCTATAGTCTAGTCTATAGTCTAGTCTATAGTCTAGTCTATAGTCTAGTCTATAGTCTAGTCTATAGTCTAGTCTATAGTCTAGTCTATAGTCTAGTCTATAGTCTAGTCTATAGTCTAGTCTATAGTCTAGTCTATAGTCTAGTCTATAGTCTAGTCTATAGTCTAGTCTATAGTCTAGTCTATAGTCTAGTCTATAGTCTAGTCTATAGTCTAGTCTATAGTCTAGTCTATAGTCTAGTCTATAGTCTAGTCTATAGTCTAGTCTATAGTCTAGTCTATAGTCTAGTCTATAGTCTAGTCTATAGTCTAGTCTATAGTCTAGTCTATAGTCTAGTCTATAGTCTAGTCTATAGTCTAGTCTATAGTCTAGTCTATAGTCTAGTCTATAGTCTAGTCTATAGTCTAGTCTATAGTCTAGTCTATAGTCTAGTCTATAGTCTAGTCTATAGTCTAGTCTATAGTCTAGTCTATAGTCTAGTCTATAGTCTAGTCTATAGTCTAGTCTATAGTCTAGTCTATAGTCTAGTCTATAGTCTAGTCTATAGTCTAGTCTATAGTCTAGTCTATAGTCTAGTCTATAGTCTAGTCTATAGTCTAGTCTATAGTCTAGTCTATAGTCTAGTCTATAGTCTAGTCTATAGTCTAGTCTATAGTCTAGTCTATAGTCTAGTCTATAGTCTAGTCTATAGTCTAGTCTATAGTCTAGTCTATAGTCTAGTCTATAGTCTAGTCTATAGTCTAGTCTATAGTCTAGTCTATAGTCTAGTCTATAGTCTAGTCTATAGTCTAGTCTATAGTCTAGTCTATAGTCTAGTCTATAGTCTAGTCTATAGTCTAGTCTATAGTCTAGTCTATAGTCTAGTCTATAGTCTAGTCTAGTCTAGTCTAGTCTAGTCTATAGTCTAGTCTATAGTCTAGTCTATAGTCTAGTCTATAGTCTAGTCTATAGTCTAGTCTATAGTCTAGTCTATAGTCTAGTCTATAGTCTAGTCTATAGTCTAGTCTATAGTCTAGTCTATAGTCTAGTCTATAGTCTAGTCTATAGTCTAGTCTATAGTCTAGTCTATAGTCTAGTCTATAGTCTAGTCTATAGTCTAGTCTATAGTCTAGTCTATAGTCTAGTCTATAGTCTAGTCTATAGTCTAGTCTATAGTCTAGTCTATAGTCTAGTCTATAGTCTAGTCTATAGTCTAGTCTATAGAGTAGTCCTCATTAAAGGGACTAACAATTTGATTTTAATTCCTCTATACTTTGAAATGGGTTAAGGTTCCCTGTCATATATCCTTGCATTCTTTTAAATCCCATCTCAAGGTATTTGTTATTTATAGTTATTTCTATAAGTCTTTATTACATATGGGTGACGCTAGATCATTTCAAAAGAACTGCAGAACATTATATAAGCAACCAAATAAATACTAGGGTTATTCAACATTTACAACACACAGGACGATGATTCTCTTACTCAAGAATCTTGAAAAACAATAATCATCTCTAACGCTTTTGCTTACTATGACATTTTCCCCGAACCTTGTTATAGCCTGCTGTTAAACGTGTTGCTTGAATTGCTGCCACTGCCACATAAGAAATGAAAGAAGTACATATTTGCAATAGTTACGGTGGTTGTTGTTAAAAACTCTATACAAAATATTGGATGCGGAACACGTGCTATAGGTTTAAAAAATGGTAATGTTTGCAAAAAAAAAAAAAAAGTAGAAGAGGGCTGCCTGTAACACTATTTAAATTTACAAGATTTCTAAAACATAATGTTTTTCACTATATATAGTCTAGTCTATAGTCTAGTCTATAGTCTAGTCTGTAGTCTAGTCTATAGTCTAGTCTATAGTCTAGTCTATAGTCTAGTCTAGTCTAGTCTATAGTCTAGTTTATAGTCTAGTCTAGTCTATAGTCTAGTCTATAGTCTAATCTTTATGTCTATAGATTAGTCTAGTCTATTGTATAGTCTATTGTATAGCCTATTGTATAGTATATTCTATAGCCTAGTCTATAGTCTAGTCTATAGTCTAGTCTATAGTCTAGTCTATAGTCTAGTCTATAGTCTAGTCTATAGTCTAGTCTATAGTCTAGTCTATAGTCTAGTCTATAGTCTAGTCTATAGTCTAGTCTATAGTCTAGTCTATAGTCTAGTCTATAGTCTAGTCTATAGTCTAGTCTATAGTCTAGTCTATAGTCTAGTCTATAGTCTAGTCTATAGTCTAGTCTATAGTCTAGTCTATAGTCTAGTCTATAGTCTAGTCTATAGTCTAGTCTATAGTCTAGTCTATAGTCTAGTCTATAGTCTAGTCTATAGTCTAGTCTATAGTCTAGTCTATAGTCTAGTCTATAGTCTAGTCTATAGTCTAGTCTATAGTCTATTCTATAGTCTAGTCTATAGTCTAGTCTATAGTCTAGTCTAGTCTATAGTCTAGTGTATGTCTAGTCTAGTCTATAGTCTAGTCTATAGTCTAGTCTGTAGTCTAGTCTATAGTCTAGTCTATAGTCTAGTCTATAGTCTAGTCTATAGTCTAGTCTATAGTCTAGTCTAGTCTATAGTCTAGTCTATAGTCTAGTCTATAGTCTAGTCTATAGTCTAGTCTATAGTCTAGTCTATAGTCTAGTCTATAGTCTAGTCTATAGTCTAGTCTATAGTCTAGTCTATAGTCTAGTCTATAGTCTAGTCTATAGTCTAGTCTATAGTCTAGTCTATAGTCTAGTCTATAGTCTAGTCTATAGTCTAGTCTATAGTCTAGTATATAGTCTAGTCTATAGTCTAGTCTATATTCTAGTCTATAGTCTAGTCTAGTCTATAGTCTAGTCTATAGTCTAGTCTATAGTCTAGTCTATAGTCTAGTCTATAGTCTAGTCTATAGTCTAGTCTATAGTCTAGTCTATAGTCTAGTCTATAGTCTAGTCTATAGTCTAGTCTATAGTCTAGTCTATAGTCTAGTCTATAGTCTAGTCTATAGTCTAGTCTATAGTCTAGTCTATAGTCTAGTCTATAGTCTAGTCTATAGTCTAGTCTATAGTCTAGTCTATAGTCTAGTCTATAGTCTAGTCTATAGTCTAGTCTATAGTCTAGTCTATAGTCTAGTCTATAGTCTAGTCTATAGTCTAGTCTATAGTCTAGTCTATAGTCTAGTCTATAGTCTAGTCTATAGTCTAGTCTATAGTCTAGTCTATAGTCTAGTCTATAGTCTAGTCTATAGTCTAGTCTATAGTCTAGTCTATAGTCTAGTCTATAGTCTAGTCTATAGTCTAGTCTAGAGTCTAGTCTACATTTTAGACTATAGTCTAGTCTATAATCAAGTCTATAGACTACTCTATAGTCTACTCTATAGTTTAGACTATAGTCTAGTCTATAGTTTAGTCTACAGTCTAGTCTATAATCTAGTCTATTATCTCGTCTATAGTCTAGTCCACAGTCTAATTTATAATCTAGTCTATAGTCGAATCTATAGTCCAACCTATATTCTTGTCTATAGTCCAAAGACTAGACTATTATCTACTCTTTATTCTAGATTATAATCAACTCTTTATTCTAGATTGTAATCTACTCTTTATTCTGTAATATAGTCAACTGCTATCTGGACTTTAGTCCATAAACTCTACATTAACATTATGTTTACGTATTATTTCGCTTCATTATTTTACAATAACCTTCAAAAATACTACAGTTTGCAACCTCAGTTAAGTATTTTTCCAATGTCTTTGAAAAAACAAATCCTTTCAAACCTCAAACAATATAATAATGGCAACTATTCGCGCCAAATTCTCCTCCGAAAAAAAAGCAAACTTAAACAGGTTTGTTGCCTGTTTACTGGAGCAAGTACAATAAAAAGTTTGTGCATAAAAATGTTTTGCAACGAATAAAAAAAAACAACATTTTATTCGTGCTACATTTATTGCATAAATTATGAAAGAATAAATATAAAAAAGTAATCACAACAACAACAAAAATCACAAAAAGAACACGTTTTAATGCAATGTGTTGTTGGGTTTTTTTTGTTATGATGCTTTTTTTCTCATGTTTTGTTTTTGTTTATGGCAGTGTGAGTGCATTGTTTTGATTGTGTTGTTGCTGTTTTTCTAACTGCTGCAGCTTGCAGTAGCTTGTGGTGATATTTTGGAGCTTTTTGTTGTTGTTGTGGCTGATGTTTTGTTTGTTCTTCAAATGCCAGTCAGCCAGCAGCCAGATGTATGGATGTGAAATGCCCTTGTAATTTTTGTAGAGAGAATACAATGCAAAACAACAATAACAAAACCAAAAAATACAAACAATTCAAGTGCAAGTTCAATAAGCAATAAAAAAAAGAGCAAAATGTTAATGATATTATTGATTTATATTATTTGAATTTCTTAAAACAATTTGGTAAATTTGGCAAATAATTTCTTGCCTTTGTTTGTGGATACTTGTATTTATAAACAAAATGATTAGGCATATTTGGAAATTTAATAAAAAGTAGAGCAATTCTTAAATATACTATAATTTTAAGACTTACCAGTTTTTACTTTAGTATTTTAGCGACTTTTCTTATTAATATTTTAAACACTTTTAAAAAGTTAAAGGCACATTTATTTTTACATAGTTTATCAATTTGAATAAGTTTTTAACACTTTTTTCTAGAGTTTTTCAAGAGAATTTCCAAAATATTCTTTCTAATAAAAACACGCGTTTAAATAAACACACACTTGTCCAACAAGAATGACACGAAGAATAAACGAAAACAAGTTGGAAAAAGGGGGAAAAAATCAAAATAAGAAAACAGGGATGCCAAGTTATATAAAAAATGTATTCATATTAATATTGTTTTTAATAAATAAAGAGAATTAATAAGAATTTTTGTTATATGTAATCTATTGTTATTTTAGTTTTATAATTTTTGTTTATTTTTTCCTTTTTTTAACGAATTTATTGTTATTTTTCTTATTTTCTTCATAATGTATTTCACCATTTGATGTTTTTTTGTTATTGCTAAAGTTTGGCAACTCTTGTTTGTGTTGTTCTTAATGATTTTTTTTGTTTATTTTTTGTTTTCTTTATGCATATTCACAACACTACTGTTATTGAAAACAGAGTTGTTATATGAAAACATTACAGTGTTAAGAAAACAGACCAAAATTAATAAAAATAACCTTTTAATTGATTTAATTTTCAATATTGATATTTTTTATTAAAAAATTCATATGAAATGAAACTCTTTTAAAAGAAATAAAGATACAAGGCGATAATTTTAATATTTTGTTATATAAATTGTATAATATATAAAATAAATACTCAAGTTTTGAGTTAATGTTTCATTACCGTTTCGTTTCAGTGATGAAAACATGTTTTCAGCTTAAATTTGAGTTTGAATTAAGTGGTTTTCATTAAAATTTTAAAAGAAATGGAAAGAATAAGAGAAATTAAAATCGTTTATTGTTTAAAAATATGAATTTATTTGTTTATTGGGCTATTTTTGTATGGATGAAATGGAAATGTTATTTGATTCGAGATAATATAAACAATATTGTTTCATTCCTATATAATTTGACAAATAGAAGTAGAATATTTAAATATATTTTGTATAAAACAAATTTTTATTAAAAATTATTGATTGTAAAAGAGATCACTTCAAAAATTAACATTTTAAAAAGTTTTCAAAGACAATTAAGTTCTTATACATTTTCAATCTTTTGGGAAAAATCTTTCTTTTCAAAAAATCTAGTTTGGCAAAAAAAAAATTGTAATGAAAAAACAAATTTTTTATAAAAAAAATTGTTTTTGTTTTTTAATGTGAAAATCATGAATACAAAATCTAATTTTGTCTAAAAACACTTATTTATGAAAAATTTTAGAAAAATAAATTTGAAAAATTACATCTAAAATTAGGAATTTACTTGTTTATTGGATTATTTTGGAATAAATGTAATAAGAATGTAATGAATGATTTTGTTCCATTCCAATATAGACCATTTCAAAAATAGTAGAATATTAAAAAAAAGTTTTGGAGTGAAACATTTCTTAAAAAACCTATAAAAAAATCCATTTTAAACAAATTGTATTAAGAAAAATAAAATGATACTTTATTTTTTTACACAAATACATATACATATTAAAGTTATTTAATAAAAAACTATAAAGAATAATTTTAACAATAGACAAATATCTTATCATATATAAAGATAAACTCCTTACATATCTTCTACACTATACTTATAGGCTTCTTCCTGTCGTGCTCGTCTCTCATTCTGTACCGCAAAGTATTTCTTTTCGAAACCATTCGAACGATCTACACCATCCCAACGATAACCGGGACGAATGCCGAAACGATTTTCGGGAAAAGAGCCCTCATAGCGGGGAATTTGTGGTTTACCCGATTGTTTTTCTTTCTCCTTACGTTTTTGTCGCATATACTGTAGCATGGGATCCTCGGCTCTTTCCTGTTCTTTAAGATGTCGCTCGAGATCTTCATCGTTTTCGTAGCGAGCCAAAGGTTTACTGCTTTCATGTTCCTGCTCGAGCATGCGATTTTTGTGATCTTCGATTTGTTTGAGACCCTTGCCCCAACGATCGTAGAGTAGTTTTTTCTTTTCTTCGTGCTCCTCTTTGCGTCTACGTTCTTCGGGATCTTCTTCGCCAGCTTCTCTTGCTCGCCGTCCTTTACGACCGGTAGAACGCACCTGTACCTCGGCATTACGACCGGATACATCTGAAGACATTTTCTCGAAAAGTATATCTTCTTGTCTACGTCTTTCCAAGGTTTCCTTTTGTAGGGAGTGTGCATCTTGTAAACCGGCCTTTTTACCCTCTAAGGTACGGCCAGGTTTTGGTTTATGGGTGGGTGGTGGTGATAGACTTTTCTCTGGTTCTTGCTTTTCCCATCTAGAGCGCCGTTGTGGGGGCGGAGGCGGCGATAAGCTGGTCGAGAGTTTTTCTCTTTTTATGCGTGATGGCGGTGAAGTTTCTCTTCTTCTGCGGGGTGGTGATTGATCTGGTGAACGTTTTTTTGGAGGTGATTGATCAGAATTTCTTCTTCTGCGTGGCGGCGACTGATCAGGTGTTCGTCGACTTTTTCTGGGAGGTGATTGATCAGGGCTATTACCTTTTCTTGGTGGTGATTGGTCAGAGTCTCTTCTACGACGTGGGGGAGATTGATCGGTTGACTTTCTTCTTCGGCGAGGTGGTGATTGATCTGGTGAACGTTTTCTTTCATTTCTAGCTGGACTTTTGCCTCTTCTAGGAGGCGATTGATCAGAATTTCTTCTACGGCGTGGTGGCGATTGATCTGGTGAACGTTTTCTTTCATTTCTAGCTGGACTTTTGCCTCTTCTAGGAGGCGATTGATCAGAATCTCTTCCATGGCCAGGTGGCGATAGAATATAAGATCTTTTTTCATATCTTGCTGGACTTCTGCCTCTTCTGGGTGGTGATTGATCGGAACCTCTTCTGCGTCGAGGTGGAGAATTGTCCACGGAACGTTTTCTTTCTCTTCTTGGAGGTGATTGGTCGGGCGATCTCTTTCTTTCATTTCTTGTCGGACTTTTGTGTTTTCTTGGCGGTGATTGATCAGAATTTCTTTTACGTCTTGGAGGTGAATTATCGTCTGAACATTTTCTATTTCTTCTGGGAGGAGATTGATCGGAAGATCTTTTCCTTTTATTTCTAGCAGGACTTTTTCCTCTTCTTGGCGGTGATTGATCAGAATTTCTTCTACGTCGAGGTGGTGATGTATCCTGACGTCTAGCAGGAGACAGTTCTCCTTTTCTGTAGTTTGGTGACAGAGGTTCCTTTTTGATTTTATGTCTAACATCTGGAGATTCCTCATTTCTCCTACGTCTGGAAGGTGACTTTTCTTTTTTAGATTTTCTTGACGGTGAATCAGAATTTCGCTGCCTTCGTTCGGGACTTGATGAAGATGATCTACGTTTTCTTTCTTTTCTTCTAGGTGGAGAGTTATCAGGAGAACGTATAGGCTTTTTCTTGCCTACAGTAAATTCCTGCTTGATTTTCATATCGCCCGCCTTGCGGCCCCATAAATCTGATTCATTTTGCCGACTGTCAGCTCTATCATCCTCCGGCTCATCTTTTACAATACTTTTCCATTTTGGCACTTTACTATCGCGTGGATTTTCTTCTATATATTCACCCACTATCTGAGGAGCATCATCACCGGTCAGCAGCAATTCTTCATCAATTTCTGGTCCATTATCTAAATGATTTATATCATCGTCTATAATTTTAACTTTTACAGCAGATGTTGAAGATTTTTTGTGTTTCTTGTCTTTTTTCTTTTTCTTAACTTTATCGCCTGACAAATACTTTTTAAGGTATTCTTTTTGATCAATTTTCGTAGCAGAATGTGAAGACATTTATATTTTATTTAAAAAAATATCACAATGAAAAAATTTCTGAACAAAAACGTTTGTTTTGTTGAAAAATAGAAAAAAAAACACACGCTCTCTCACCGCCGACAAATATTAACGGCGGCGGCGAATGACACTAAATATGACGGCGGCGGCTTAAAATCGACTGTAAGCCGGCTAAGTTTTCAACTACGTTTAGTTTTAAAATTTTCAACGATTTTAAATAAAAACGGAATCTGAGAGATCAGAAAGTGGGATTTTGGAAGCAAATATATTGTTTATAACAACAAAACAGAGCAAGCTCAAAAGTTGTGTGAGAAATTATGCAGGGATGAATAAATATTCTTAAAAATTAAAAATAAATCCTTTCTCCAAGTTTTACGAGGATCTGCCGATATTTAACCCTCTAAAGGCAGACTATTCCTTTTTTAGCGGTAATTTCTTTATGATTAAAATAAGTAAGGAGTAAGAGTTATATTCGGCAAATCATTTGTCGTAAAAAAGCAAATTTCGGAAGTGGTCATATACATACATATATATATGAACTTTCATTAGATTAATAAGAACGTCACCGTGATTTTCGGATTAGGGACTTAAATGTGGAATTGGATCAATTATGGACAAAGTTCTCTATAATTTAAAGTATTTTTTTTAATTCTACCATAATTCTATCATAATGATAACTTTTGGAATGATGTATTGGCTATAAACTGATTTTCTGTAAGAGGGTTATATTGGCGGACCGATCCTCATAATTTTATTTTTCATAAATGTATGTTTCGGTTCCTAAAAATGTTTTTTTCGTCGACATCGACATTTGAAAGCCATTTATGTGCGTTTAAGTCATTTTCTGAAGAAGATTTTCATATACATATTTACATTATATATTTTCGTTCCAACAAATTTTTTTTTATTATGGTATTATTAAGTAGGTAGAAAACGTTAAAATCAATTATTGAAGGGGGCAGGGTCAATTATGGCCTATAGAGATTTCGATTGATATCGAGCCCTTTTTGCAAAATGGACGTAAGCGAGATAAATTTTCGTTCAATTAGGATACTGCGTGTTTAATTTTATGTTTATATATTCAATATTTTAGAAAATTCAAATAGGACCAGTTAAAGAACGAAAAATTACCAGAAATACTCCAGTTTAAATTTTCATTCACTCAAGTCCCTGATTGCTTAGTTTTATATTTTTAGGTTCATTATAATAGAAAATTCAAATAGTACCAGTTGAAGAACGAAAAAGTTCCAAAAAGTCCCGTTTTATATGTTTCACTTACTCCATGCCCTACAGGTTTAATTTCATGTCTATAGGTTCAATATTATAGAAAATTCAAAAAATACCTTTTGTACCAAAAGTACCAAAAAGTCCCCTTTTATATGTTATCACTTAATCCGGGCTGTATATTCCTAATTTCATGTTTCTAGGTTCAATATTATAAAAAATTCAAAAAGTACCAGTCGAAGAACGAAAAAGTACTAAAAAGTCCTTTTTTATAGATTATAATTTACTCCGGGCTCTACATATTTATTTTTATGTTTCTAGGTTAAATTTTATAGAAAACTCAAAAAGTACCTTTGTAGAACGAAAATGTTCCGAAAAGTCCCTTAATTATTAATTTCATGTTTCGATTTCAATATCATAGAAAACTCAAAAAGTACCAGTTGGAGAATGAAAAAGTACCAAAAAATATCACTTGGTACCGGTGTTCCAAATAACACCCCATTAGCATATTTAGTGTTTCTTGAATAAATCAAATTTCCCGTTTTTACCCTTTTTGGTCCTTTTTTCCTCCCCATTAACGAAATAAAAATTCTGTTCCAAAAAGTTGCAACATCGTATTGGGAGCCCGTTATTATGTATTCATATGTATAAGTTAATAAACCAAAAACAATGTTTTATAAAAAAGTACCAAAAATAGGTACAATTTTCACCCCTTAAACGTCCGAATATCCAAAAAAGTACTAAATTCATATTTTTATTTGTTCGTCAAGTTATGAAGGATTCAAAAATATTTTTTGAATGTTCTCAGGTTTAAAAGATACATGGGGTGTAAAAGAAGTACCAAATTACAGTTTTTACCCGTTTATTCCCCAAAGGGGCCGAATTTGAAAAAATTACCGGACACCTATCCGCTTTTTTTTAACAGCTTTAACTGTTTTTGTAACTTTTCTAGTTTAGGAGATTTGAGGTTACCGAATTTACGTTTTTACCCTTTTTTAATCCGCAAAAAATTCTAATTTCCTAAAATCCCGTTTATTGGAAACATTTGGTGGGAGACCAACCTCCTGCCCAAATTTCAGCTCTTAAAGAGGTTCAACCGTTTAGGCTCTACGATGATGAATCAGTCAGTCAGTAACGTTAGAATTTTATATACGTATGTATATAGATTTATAGATTATACTGTAAAAACATTGTAGTGTTCGACTTGAATTCAAGTTTCCTTTTCACTGGAGAATGCTATTGAATTAAAGTGTAATGAAAGTGTATTTCAACACTTGAAATTTGAATGTTTGACTGGAATTAAAGTTTAAAACAAGCAAACAAACAGCAAGAATGCTTTATTTGGTATAGTGTGACAACTATAAGGGATCTAAAGTCGACATAAAGCCCACAATGGTTAGTACATACCAATATTTTGCCCAAACAACATCTACATACCTAGCCAGGTTATATCCTCTAGGTCCGTGAAGACATTCTCTACAAAGCTATAAATTTGTATAAAAGGCGGCTTAACAATTGTTTCTTGTAAATATTCGGCAACCATAGTGTTTGGAGACAACAAGAGCTTCACTGAAAGGCACACCAGACATACATCGCGCTCTATTATGGGTGTATGTTAGTAATTCTGCTGAGATCAATGGTATAATAATAAGTATGTATCCCAATCAGTATGTATCCCAATAATAAGTATGTACGGCAATCAGCTTCCGTCCATTGCCTCTAGGTGATAATATACCATGTCACCACTAGCCGACCGACCACCACCCGCCTAGGTGACTAGGGAGGTATACAATTGCCACTCTCTTGTGGGCATTCTTCCAGGAGACCATCATGATGACTCCTCTTTCTTGAAAAGAAAGACGTTCTTTATAGACAAATAATTAATTAACACCATTACTTACATTTTGTAATCTTCTAGATCTTACAAACAGGCCAAATCAATCAATATTTTTAGTATTTACACTTAAATACTTTTTCAATAAACAATTATGTTATTTCCAAAACCAAAATTATATGTACATATAAATTTTTTAACTTTAAAAAAAATCAAACAATTTCCAAACTGAACACGTTACGTTCTACATTTGCTACAAACTCAAAATGTGTGTAAAATGGCAGAAGATCAAATAAAGAATTTGCAAAAATTGGCGCGAAAACATGCAACTGCGCGCAAAAATTGCAGAATTTTTCCTTCAAACTGATTTTGTTTGATGTCCTATTTAAAATACATTGGTTTGACGACGTAGGAAACTCTGGTTTGTCAAACAGCAATGTATTTTTCGTATTTCGTGTTTGCTACAAACATAAAGTGTTTGAAGTAAAAGCAGCGAAAAATTTTCGGCGGCGGCGGCTTTGACATTTTGTTCGGCGGCTAGGCTTTGTCGGCTTAACAGAATGAAATGTCAAAAATTCAGCTTCTTTTTAAGCTATTCACAGTAGCGTAATAACAAAACAGTGTTGGTAAGTAATTATTAAATATGTAACAAAGCAACCCTGTTAAAAGTAATTAACAGAACTCTGTTACACAGTAGTTTTTGCAACTGTTTATAATTTTAAAAAGTAAAATAAAATGCATAAAAAACGCTGCTTACTCCTTATGGAACTAAAACATTTATAGAAAAAAACAATAAAAAATAAACTATTTGATAAAACCAACAATAACCATCATTAATTTTCTGCTAAAAATTTGACATTTTTTATATAAAAAAGTAAAATGTCAAAACGACATAGAAATAGCAAAAACAAATCTTGTCATTTGTAAAAAAGATGGCCAACAGTGAAGTGAACAGTTAAGCAAAGTTTAGTTAAAATTGTTTTTTCTATAAACAAATTTAAAAAATTTAAACAAATTTGTACTTGAAGAA